>NW_020954610.1:31822746-32068167 GCF_900497805.2 Vombatus ursinus
TGTGTGTGTGTGTGTGTGTGTGTGTGTGTGTGTGTGTGTGTGTGTGTTTAGAGGAAAAGGAAAAAAGGAGGAAAAAATTACTCCCCATAAATGCAAAAGATTCTGTTTTAGATCGAGGAAGGTGTTACCTCCACTCCCTTCTAGGCAATACGCAGAGTGATTTAGGAGTTGGGATGGAAAGATGCAGGTTAGGCAGAACATAAGGCAGAAGAAGGGCTGCAATGGGTCCTTATTACATTCTGTCACTCAAATGAATGTTTGCTCTGACAGAGCCTAGGTCAGATAGCCCAAATTGATAGGAAATGGGGCTGGGAAGTAATGGTCTGGCAGAGCTCTCAGCAGATAGAGAATGGGTCCTACTTACTGAAGTCAACACCTGAATGAGCATTTGTACCAAGCAGAGGATAAAAGTAAACAGTTTCAGGAAGATATTGATGCTTGGAGGGATTGGGATTGATAAACCACACATAGAGTGTTGATACAGTCTGTGTTAATGAAGGCTGACCTGGGGGAAGTAAAATAGGTTGCATAGGGATTGAGTGGCTATTTTTTCCTGACTGAGCCTGACTCCAGCTAGTTCCCTGGTAGTTTATATTTGATACTGAAACAAAATGTAATCCTTGAGGGTCATTTAATAGTTAACAAAAGGAGATTGACTTAACTATAGAAGAAGAAAGATTTCCAATAAGGATAGGAAGAGAACACCTTGAGTTCAGTCAGTTGAGAGAAGCTTCCTTGATTTTGCTAACCATTCTGATCCACCAGCCAAACCCCCAAAAACCACAATGTCCCTTCCCCATTCCCCAGGTCTTCTTGGTTGCCTCATACTCAGGTATTGAGGAAGTAAGTTAATATTCTGAGCTCTTAGATCTCCTGAGCCAGCCGAGTCCTAAGGAAAGTCTCAACACCATTTTTTTTCCTATAAGGATAAACTAGCATAATATATACAGGAAAGGGTTTATGATATTACTCCTACCATGCTCATAAAGTCAAGGGGCACTCAGAGGTCATCCTCAGACCATTAAGATCACTTGATATTATACCTGGGCTGAAATGTTGCTTATGTGGCCATGGTAGTGGGTAGAGATTTAATGCTCTTATTTTTAAAGGACATATTTATGGCTGGGAGTGGATTGGAGGGATCTTTACAGCAGCCCTCTTAGAGTTCCCTGGACACCAAATAGCTACTTTTCTGTCTGCTGAGTTTTCTTCTAAGAATCCCCAGTAGGGTTGGAGTGTTGGGACCCTGCCATGTATTTATGCTAGGAAGAGACCTTCCCATTTATTTCCCTTTAACCAGTCTTTCCTCATAGGCCCTGGGAAGCTGCTGAGATGGTAGACAGGTGCTAGCCACACTTGAAGAATTATTCTGCAGAATCATGACTAGTCTGTGAAATCTCTGACACTTACTGAAGCTCAAAGGTGCAATTAAAGAGACATTTTGTTCAGAGGGTAGACTTTAGGAGTCAATTTTCCAAGGACTTTATATGGAAAGGTTGGGTTAACTCCCAAGCATGTGATCACTCACAGGTTTCAGGTATACTAGTAACTTCTGGATGATCCTGGCAAGTGGAATTATATGCCTAGCCTACTTAACCAGGTAATGGCATGAATTAGAACAGGTGAACTCCTTTATATATAGTTCCTTAGAGACCTGCTAATTCTCTAGGCTGCATACACAGGGGACAGTATGAAATAGAATGGTTTACTCTAATTAGGCTCTTGGGAATCTCCATCTATTTAGGAGTTCTTAACTGGAAGTCCATTAACTTTAAAAAAAAAATCTTCATACTTGTATGGCAATATAATCATCTTTATTTGCATTTCAACGTACTTATTTTATGCATTGAAAAACATTATTTTCAAAAGGGGTCCATAGTCTTAACCAGACCTCAAGTGAGGCCCATGACAAAAAAAAATGTTTAAGAAACTCTGATCTAGATCAAGCCAGTGGTGTTGGAAGCTCCCCCAGAGGTGGCCATTTCACAAAGTATTTACCATAGCTTCTTCCTGTGTCTGGGAATGTAAGTTCTTCTCCATTCAGTCAAAGTCCCGCCCCCCTCCCCCCCACCTCCTAGCATTTTGTGGTTCTCACTATCCTGAGGCTCCTAAAAATTGAACTTATGACCTCTACATATTTGAACCCCTCAGCTTCTTAATGCTGCCACAGAGGTTATATTGCAGAATGTTGCTCTCAGCTTGGGCCCACTCAAAAGAATGACATTCAGTCTTTTAGGGGTCATAGGAGGCATGGTCAACATTACATAGTCAGTGGTTTTGTTTCTTCCGATTCAGTCAAGAGAAAACTGCCCATACTTTGGAGAGGAAAAACTGGGACAGAGACATACTTTATAGTTATCCCTTCCACATCGCAGGGTTTAGGGGTACAATACCCCCACAGTCTGGAAAATCTGCATAAAATTTTGGCCCTTCCTTTCTATCAGAGAAGTCTGAGTTTTTTCTTTTTTTCTTTTATGGGGTATTTACAGTGCATTCTTGTAAAATTTAGGTTGATAATATACAATTAGATAGATAGACAGACAGATAGATAGATAGATAGATATAGATATATGCATTTCTGAGTTTCTAAACTTTTTTCTATGTCATCTGCTAGTCTTCACATGTTGTCTGCAGCTTCCATAAAACTCCCCCAGAATTCTCATTTAATTTCTTATGCCAACCCATAGTAGTTAGTTTAATCCTTTCTTATCTACCCCCTAACTTTCTGGGAATACAACAATTAGGTGCAGGGAAAAGAAGCTGTTCCAAGACCAACTATCCCCCCACCTCCCACCATGGGAAAGCTTCATTACGTATTATGTACACTTAATTAATTAAAACATTGGTAGTCCAATTTGACATTAATAAGCTTAAAGAATCTGATTAATATACTTTATTTTATTAGATTTGGGAAAGCAGTTGAGAAAGAGTAATTAACAATAAAAATAATAAATATGGTTTTAAATCAGTGATTGTGAAACAGTATATCAACTCTGATTAATTAATCATTAGTCAAAAAATTATACAACATTTAAATATCATTAATCTTGATATACATCACTAAAAACTACCAAATTCTTTCATGAAATTATTTGGCTATGGAATTAGCTAGATGAGGGACCTGCCGTTTTGCAACCCAGTACTACTTGCCTTGTACTTCTCAGCTTTACATTTTAGGAGAGGAAACTGGCATGCTGGAGAGCATTCAGGGAAAAGATACTAGCATGGTGAAGGGGGCTTTAGAACATTCCATACTAAGATCAACTGAAGGAACTGAGAGTTGTTAGTTTTCATAATAATAGAATTACTAGGGTCAGGGAAGAGAAATGACAGGGGTCCTCAAGTATTTGAAAGACTTTCAAAAAAAAGAGAGAATAAACTTGTTCTGCTTATTTACAGTGAGCATAATTAGGAGGAATTAATGGAAGTGGTAGAGAGCCAGATTTAGGCCCAATTGGTGCTGTACAGAAATAAGATATTGACATATAAATTGGATTAAATGACCTTTGAGTTTCAGATCCACAAGCAAGTGTTATTCTACTTTGCAATGCAGACAATTTAGTCTTTTCTGATAGAACTATGAGAACTCTCCATAAAACTTAGTCTTCTGCCAACTTTGTGCCACCTGCTTAGCCCTGGCTTTTTTATAATGAAGAACACACACCTGTTAGCCCTTAGCCAGAAGGGTGCTTATAGCATAGGTACATGCTTCTTGTTCCATTCCTGAGAGCAGGAGTTATCCTTGTTGCATATGTCTGAAGACCTATCCATCTTTTACAGTACCCAAGAGTCTGTTCCTAGGACCCCTGTTTGGATGTTATTTGTTCTCTTTTGTTCTCAAATTGGAACCTGAATGATAAATCCTGCCTGTGTGCTCAGATTCTGTATCTGCCTGTGCTGTTCTGCTTGGCCTGTATCTCTGGGCACTGATCCTTGTTGGTTAACTTAGACTATGATTCTTCCTATGTCCTCTTGAGTAGGCTAATTTTCTAGAATAATTTTGGCTCAGTTAGTTAGACTCCACCTTGCACATTCTCTTCAGTTTGGTTTGATGCCCTTGACTATGACATTAGCTTTTTCTTCTGAATTCACAGTGCTCACATATCCTTTGGGCCACATTACCTGATCCCCTGGTTATGAGCTCTTATTGTATATCATATATATTCTGTTTTTACCAATTTAAATTAAATCTTGGTCCTACTCTCTCAGGTGAGTCCTGCCTTGTGGCCATCTGTACCTGATGGTGACAAGGTATCTCCTTCTTTTCTATTCCTCTTTTTTCTGATTTAGTTCAATGACCACATAGACATGCAAGTTAGCAGATATTAACTGTTATTCTAGTGCTTCATTGCTTCAGGGTTCCGTATAATCTGTGTAGTTATTCCTTCCACCAGTCCAAACTAAACTGACTCCATCAGTCAAAAAGCATTTATTACATTTTTGCTAAGTTACATGTCCTGTGCTAGGTACTGGGGATATAAGACCAAAGCAAAACAGTCCTTTCACCCTGTGAGCTTCCGTTCTATCAGAATATACATATCCTACATAAGAAGATAGTCTTTAGGAGATGTAGATGTTGTGGCATATGAATATGTTTTCTAGGATGTCTCAAGTTGTAATGGCTTCTGAGCAGTATATTTGAATTTAAGGAAAATAAATCTTTCTGAAGCAAAACTCCAAAGAAAAACAATTGACTTCTTCAAAATGTTTTAATAATACTTATGAATTTATACAGAACAAAGAAAGCAGAGCTTGGGGAATAATATTCATAAGGACTACAACTAGGCAAATGACAACAATATTAAAAGACACTGTAATATATACATATATACATAATACATATATAACATCATATGTAGGATAAAATGTTTATGTAGATAATATATTTACCTACATATGTATGTATATGTACTTAATTAAAAAGCCATTTAATCTCATTGTTCAAAGATGGATTCAAGTCTTCTTTACTCATTTATTACATTTTCACCTTGAAAAATTGAAAAGCAGAGTTAAACCAATTTAGATGGTGAGTTATATACTTACTTTAGGTATATTGTGTAATTAGATTCATTTATTCAATCAGTCACTCATTTATTAAGCATTTATTATGTACCTACTGCATACCAAGTAGTGTGCTAAATGTTTGAAGGTAGAAAGGCAATTGAGTAGAAACAAAGTTTATATAAATACAATTTTTATCCCCAAGACTATCATACTATTTAGTAGCAGGCATACTACAAAAAAAAAATAGACATAACTCTGTTAAGTATAGTTGTTACCAAGAGGGAAGATCAATGAATACTTTATGAAGGAGGTAGCATTTGAGTTAGGTTTTAAGGGATAGGGAGTAATTCAGTTGGGGAAAAAGGAGGAATTATAGCATATGGAATGGTGTGAGTCAAGGCATAGAAGCAGAAAGCCCAATATTTGTTTCAAGGTATGAAGCATTGGCTCCAGTTTGGCTGGAGTTTAGAGTGAGTTGAGTAGTGTAATATAAAACAAAACTGAAAAGTTAGAGGAACAAAGGTTAATGGAGGGTCCTGAATATCTAGCAAAATAATTTGAACATTATTCAGTAGGCAATAAAAAGTCATTAGATCTCTTTGAGCACCAAAGTGACATGATCAGATTTATGCATAAGGAATATTTCTGCTAGTGGTTTGAAGGATGGTTCAGAGGGAGGAAAGAGCAGAGGCAGGGAAAACTTAGGAGGTTATTGCAAGTGTAACATATACTTAGATAGTTCAAAGTTCATTGTTGCTCTTGAAATTTATAATTGCTCAACTTATGGCTACAAATTCCATTTGATATATTATTTTATTATAGACTATACCAGAGATATTTAAAAAGAGTAGCGAAAGCATTTAAGAAACACTATAATGAAACCACTACTAATAATGGCTCATGACTTCTATTGTACTTTTAGACTCACACAAAGCTTTCCATAAAAAAGCTCATATATATATATATATATATATATATATATATATTTACACACACACATATATATATATATACATATGCATATATATGTGTGTGTGTGTGTGTGTGTGTGTGTGTATGTGTATAATTTTTGCCCCCCCCCAAGAACCTTTTGAGGTAGTCAGTGATGAGGTGCTCAGACTCCAGCCCTAGGACCACATCTCTCCCCAGCCCAAAGACCATATCTCTGGCAATAACTCATGAGTGGGCCCCAGTGAGGCAAACTATCTCTCCCTGTTATGAGAACAAGCTGACTTCTTTAGAATTTCCCTTGTATGAACAGGACTATCTTGTACCAACAGAGTTATCACGTACTGACTCCTATAGTTACCATATACAATCCAGAAGTCAAGCCATAGATGTCATCTCCCAAGGCTATCTTGTTACAGACATAGATGTATAGATGTATAGACCCCTTAGAAGCCATACCCCCACATCGTGCCAGTAGTAAATGACACCTGTGCCCAAGGTACACAAACTGTATATTCACCACCTAATTAGCATACTTGCCACATGATTTCACTGTATCTTTCCCATAAAAGCTTTAGCATCACTCCTGTTAGGTTGCAAGTTCCATAAAAAGCTCTGCCTACCATATTAGCTTTATAATAAACTTTTTGCCACTTCACTGGAAGATTGCTTGAGTCCACAAATTCTTTCTCCACCCTGAACCTCAGTATTTTAGGGTCCCTACACCTCTAAAACCATATCAGGTAGGTCTTATTATTCCCATTTTACATATAAGGAAACAGAAAATTTAAGCAAATTGCTAAAGCTCACACAGCTAATAAGTGTTTGACACAGTATTTAAACCTAGTTTTCCCAGACAAGTGCAGTATTCTATTTATTGTGCCTTGATTTCTTTCCATGATAAACAAGGAAAAAAATCAAATACAAGACATTTTCTGTACCCCTACAAGAAGGGGTGAACTCTCCTATACCTCCAGGGGAGAGATGATTTAAATCCTTTTCGATTCTTCTATTTTCCCAAGCATACTAGAGGAGTACAATTCCATCAGAACTCAGTAGTTGACATTTAAATTGTATTCCCATGGTCCTGAGGTTTGATGTGACTTTCTTGGGATTCCATTAGAGTACATAGGAATGTCACTAATACTTGAGAGCAAGTTGATGAATTCTGATGTTCCTTGTCCGATCTCTGGAATTATCATGGTCCAGTAGACACAATGCATAGCCATAATGCTGCATGGGGTCTCCTTGTGACTACTTTATATTTTGAAGGGAGAACAGAGACAAGAGTGGGAGGAGTGGCTTCATTGTAGAAGGACAAAAAAGTAGATATTCTCCTTAGTCAAGAGTCAGGTTTCAGTTAAAGTGAGGAACCTGTAGGAATGTTTGTTCTAAAGTCAAATGGTGTAGAGTAGGAATAATAAAATAAGTATTTCAAAAGTCACAGTTTCAAAGGATTATAGGATAGGTAAAGACATTTGGAGTAGACTTGATGAGTAAATCTTACTAGATGCAGAATGAGGGTTTTATATCTGCAAAAGAACTGGGACAACATCTTATTTATTTAGGTAGCCCTGGCATTGGGTAGAAGTGATAAATTGCATTGAAGTGAGGTATGAGATATTTAATTTTTAGATTCTAAATCTTGGATCTGAGTTCTCAGCTAAAGAGATTACATGCAGTTTTGAAAAGTTTTTTTTTCCCCTAAAATGTTTGTTTAGTTATATTATCTCTGATTTATTTTCTTTAACTGGTTCTTTAAGGGGATTTCCATCATAAAATAAACCATGGTGTGACTGTTAGAGCACAGAATTGTCACCAAATAGAGCAGGGATCTAATTTTAATTACCTTTCTAACTTGTATGAAAATGGGTAAGTCACTGACCTCTCCAGCCCTCATTTTCTTCACCTATTAAATGAAGAGTTTAAACTAAATAAAACCTACACTTTTGAGTAAAGAAATTAATACTGTTCATCTTAATTGCATAACAAGAGATAAGTCAAATTTGTAATCGATCAATTAATCAACAAGAATTTATTTAACACCTAGTAGTATATGCTGGACACTGAGTAAAATTCTGTTGCTACAGAGAATGACAAAAACAGCCCTTACCCTCAAGGAATTTACATTTTAATTGGAGAGATAATATGTATGTAAATAAATACATCCAAGATGCAAACAGTGAAGGTGGAAGATAACCTTAGAGGGGAAGATAACCTTAGTTATTTGGAAGAACTACCTGAAGAAGGTAGCATTTAAGTTAGTTAACTTTTAAAGGGAGCCAGGGATTATAGGTGGCAGAGTTAAGGAGGCGTGGGGAACATTTCCAGCATGGGAGACAGCCAGTACAAAAGGACAAAGTCAGACTCTTGAGTGTCATGGGAAAGTATGAACAAATTGGCGAGGATAGCTGACTAATAGATTGTATGGTGGGGAGTAAACTATAAGAAGACTGGAAAGGAAGGAAGGAGTGAGGTTATGAAGAGCTTTCAATACCAGATAGAAGGCTTTATATTTGATTCTTGAGGTGACAGTTAACCCCTGAATTTATTAGGTAGGAGGCTGACATAGTTTTACTTTTGCTGCAAGAAAATCTCTTTCATAGCCATATAAAAGATATATTAGAATGGGGAAAGGCTCAAGACCTGTTATAATAGTCCAGTTGTGAGGTAATGAGGGCCTAAACTAGAGAAGTGGTTGTGCAAATGGAGAGAAATACATTAGTTCTACATTCATCCGCAAAATGCCCGGAATGAATAACTTTAGTCATATATAAATTTGAGGGTACAAACTGGGGAAAAATCAACTCAAGAGCATTTAAAAACTATTTTACTTGTGAAATATGTTTAAAAGTACCTATTTAGCTACCTAGCAAAAATAAGGAAAATTGGGAGACTATTTGAATAATGTGAGCCAAAAGATGTGGACACTTTTGGGGTTCCTATCATATACTATATGTGAAAAAAGCATTTGAATGGTTAGAATGGAGAAATTTTATTTAGTGATGCAAAATAATGTATTTTTTTTTGCTTGCTATTGTAGTCATTGTACAGAGAGTAATAGTATAGCCACATTAACATATTATTCCAAGTTTCATTTTTTAACCTCCAGTGTTCTTTCTTTTCTTGTAGTATAAGGAGAGGAGCACTATAAGCAAAATCAGGAAGTAGGATCTAATTTTAGCTTTATCATTAACTAGCACTGGGACTTTAAGGAAATCACTTTTCCTTCTAGCCCTCAGCTTCTTCATTTCAGTGAAGTTTACTTCAGATGTAAAAAAGGTAGTTACACAAGATAATTCTCAAGGTCCCTTGCAGATCTAAAACTTTATGAATTTTATGACATTAAGTTTAAAAAATGCTATTTGTATGAATTTAGAAATTTCTGTTTTAGCTAATAAAATCTGTCTACTTATTTTAGATAGAATGTGGGTGGTGAGATATGCAAATCTTCTCCCTATGAAGATGACATTCCATTGGTGTTACCTGAGTGTGAAATATCAACCATCCAACTCATGATTATAATTCATGATTTACCTCAATTAAAACTAAAGGATAAATAGATGGAAACCCTGATGTATTTCTGTTCAGATTCTTTTCTTTGAGTGACTGTTGAAAGATCCTATTCAATGTGCTGGTACTTCCTATGCATTATTTGATGATGATGATGAGCATCATCATAATGAGAGGTTTAAAGAATATTGCAATACTTTCAAAGTTTCTACCCATTCCATAACATGACTGGCATATAACATATGCTTAATATTCTTGCGTTTACCTGGATCTTGCACTAGGTAGCATAGAGATTTGGTAAAAGTTATAAGGCCATTTGGTGAAGACCAACTTTGCATCAATATACAAAACTGTAAGCAGTCTACCCTTTATGATCTGCTATTTTCTCTATACATTTCCTCTTCCTACTCCAAAGATTTACTCATTAGCTTTTATCTTTACATTACAGCTTCACAATCCCCCTTTTCCATGCAGTTTTAAAAAAATGCACCTAAATTTAGAGACCTGTACCAGGGTGTTTGACAAATTCATAAATCTGTTCAGTAAAATGACAACATTAGTAGTGTTTATATTAATTAAGGTTTATATAGCACTTCATCTCATTTTATCTTCACAACTCTAAGATTTAAATGCTATTGATATAATTCCTTCTTTGTAATTCAGGAAACTGAGATGAAGAAGCTGAGTTACTTGCTAAGTGTCATACAGCTTGTAAATGTTGATACAGGGTTAAAAACAAAGTTTTCCTGACTCAGAATACATTTTTTTAAGCTACTAAACCATGAAAGCTAATGCCAATAGGAACATAAAGTCAGAGTAGAGCAAATAAAAGATAATTATTTTAGTGTTTATATGTACGCATATATGTCTATCTATATATACATATATCATTCATTTAGTTTTGAGTCTTTTTTTAACCTTTTATAATTTATTTAGGCAAATGTGTAACTGTTGTCTAAAATGCTAGATTTTAGAGGAAACATACACACACCCAGCCAGTGTGTATTACTTTTTGCATGTTCAGAATATTGGGTTGTTGCTGTTGTTGTTGTTTTGGCCTGTTTCTATGAAACAGTTAAAACTCAGAAGACCAATATAATTTATTGCCTTAAGACAAATAATTGCCAAGTTCCCAGCTCTACTGAGATCTCTAGTTGAAGAAAAAACAAAATAAAACAAACTATCAAAAACAAAACCAAACCAAAAACTTGTTAAAGTAAATTTAAGCTCAGAGTTTTATGCCAGGGTCAGCTCAGCTATAACACATGCATGTAAACACATATATGTATATGCACACAACATATACACAAATATACAGATGTAAATTACTCAAGACTAAATGAATCTGTGATGCCATTGATATAGATGTTCCCTCCAACAAAGCAGACAATATGTAACCTGTCCATACCTACTTATTTTATATAATTCTTATTTATACCCTTCCATAAGTTAAGAACAAGGGATCTCTTCAATGTGTGGTGGGTCTTTGTTTTCCCTTGACATTGAAAAAACAAAAACAAAAACAAAACAGATCTTATACAATATCCATTTGTTATCCTTCTTTGTCAACTTTTGATCAGTCTATTTTTGTTATTGATTACACATTTCTTTTATGACATCCTTTACTCTGTTTCTCCTTCATACTTATTTATTATGTGCTGTAACCTCTTTACACTCAACATGTGCTTCTTTATTGCCCTCTGAGTAATTAATATTATTAATTATTTGGAGACTGGAATGTTATATGACTTGCTATCATACATCAACACTGGTTGAATATTTGTATTCAAAATGAGGTTTTTTTTTCAAAGTGAAATTTATTGCAGTTAAAGGACCTTTTAAATTTCACAATCAATCAATCAATATGAATTATAATTTCTTAAGTGTCAGGCACTGGTGATATAAATACAAAAAAATTACCAAAGGTAAATCAGCCCACTCTCCTCTTCCTATTTAATTTGTGTCCCAACTTATTGCTCATTAGCAGTGCCAAACATCTATCTATCTAGCAATATTGCATATGTGTGTTTATATGCATACATACAAAGAAATGAACTCTAAAGTTTGTTCATCTCATGACATTTTACAGACTATGGAAAAAAGGTAGTCTTCATCTACTTGATTTAGATGGTGAATATTTTAATATCTTTATCAATAATTTCAATGATGACACGTTCATCAAATTTTCAGATAACACAAAGGGAGCAATGGCCAACTCACTTAATAGTAGAATCCGGATTCAAAAAAATCTCAAATTTTACTTTTGACATTTGACTGAATCTAAGGAGAAAAAATTCAATAGCAATAAAACCTACCACCTGGGTACAAAAACAAAACAACAGCAAATTTTTTTTACAAGTTTGAGATGAGGAGGCATCATTAGATGTCAGTTCTGATAAAAATTGGGGCGTGTTAGTAGACTACAAGCTCAATATATATCACTATGTGATGTGACAGCCAAAAAAGTTAATGTCATATTGGACTGCATTAGGATTGCAAAGCCTCCAGGAATAGGGAGGTGAAAGTCCCACTGTTCCCTTCTCTCATCAGACCTAACCTAGAACAGAGCTTCTTAAACTGTGGGTTGTGACCCCATGTGGGGTTGTGAAAAATGTGGCAACAATAAAAGGCTTCTGAACATGCAATGACCAAAAATTAATTAAAAGTCAAATGCATAATGAATCTGAGGTGTTTCTGGAAGCATTTACCCATGTTACATGGCACAACTTCACTGCAACCTTGGTTCTGAGCACAAAGCATGAGCTCTTTGACCTGTACATGCCCTCAGGCCATGCAATGCCAACAAACAAACAAACAAATGCAAACAATACAAATGGCAAGTGGAAAAACAAGTTTAACAAGTCTGACCTAGAGTATAATGTTCAAAATTGGATGCCAATTTAAGAATGCCATTAATAAGCTGGATAATCTTCATAGTAGGATAGTTTGCTGTAGGTCCAGAGGTCATGTCATGCAGGTATTGATTGAAAGAATAGGAGATATTTAACAAGGAAAAGATAAGACAGAATGGGGTACATGATAATCATTTTAGGTATTTTTTAAAATCAAATTTGGAGAAAAGATTAGATAGATTCTGATTGGCCCTAGAAGACAAATCCAAAAGAAGTAAGTGGAAGTTTCAAAGAGAAAAATTTAGGCTTAAAGTCAGAAAAACAGTCTAACAATGACAGCGGGCCAAAAATGAAATGGAGTACCTCAAGAAGTGATGGATTTTCTCTCCATGAAAATCCACAAGCAGAGGCTAGATGATCATTTATCAAGTATATTATACAGCATTATTCTTTAATGTATGGTATGACTCGGGGATTAATGAGGTCACTTTCAACTTTCAAATTCTGTATTCTAGAGACTAATATGACCAGCACATTGTTATTCTCAAATTGGAACATCTGGAGAACCTTTCCATCTGTAGGTAATCCTTCAACATGGTCTTTGCACTGGATCCCCTATATTATGGGGGCAAATATCTTTGTTGAGCATACATATCTTATAGATACATCTCATATATATATATTTTATGCCTTACTTGTGGCTAGTATATTTGGGGGAAAAATCAGTGTGATTCACATTAACTACAGACTTTCACTTGAAAGATAATTTCTTATTTCTTTTACTTGAATAGATTTTTGTTATTTTGTTTTGGTCCAGATCGATGATTTTTTTTTTTCTTTTAAGGAGGGAACTCCCAATGAGGAAACTTTTCTCTGAAAGCAGATTAACAACTCTTCTGTAACTCATTTTCTTAGAAACTTGTATGAGCTGGTTGATTGGTTGCCATCAATGAGATCACTATGTTGAAGTCAAGGTACAATGTATTTGTTTGACTGTGGCTGATAAGATCAATATGAGCTTGTCTCACATAATGAGTGGTTAAGGATTTGTCTAGGGACAGAGAGTAAGCATGTTCATAATGAGGGTAGTGGGTCTTGAATCTAGGCCTTTGTGATTCTTATGTCAGCTCTCTCCCATTTACACATATATATTTCCTATTTCAAGAACATGGAAAACAAACAACTTATAATGAAAAGGAGAACTTCATGAAAAGGAAAAAAAAACACACACAAATTAAAGGCCATGATGTTTAACATATTAAAATAAAAGGTAATATTATTATGTTCACATGATAAAATCATTTTCAAAATTTGAAGCTTTGATGAAGATTAATACTTGGTTTTCATCCTACAGTCTGATAACATTGGGGGAGATATTAGTGTTAATGATTTGGAAAATCAGAATTTGCCCTTAGGCATGATTTCTCAATCACTGAAGATATGACACAGCAAAATAGCAAAAATAAAAATAAAGAATTAATCACTCTTCTCTAATCCTCCCAGCAGAAATGATTCACTGAGAAAATAGGATGAAAATTTTTTTATTTCATCCAATTATGAGGGAAAACGTGTTTTGCTTTTGTTTTGTGTTATTTTTAGCTTTTTAAATTTTTCCTTGCTTTTAACCTTTATCTCATTCTAGTTTTTAGTGCTTTTAGCTTTGATGTTATTAGGATAGGGTGCTCCTAGGGGGAATTTCCTCTACTAATGAAATCAGCACTTTCTCTGTAATTTATAAAGTTGGAATCTTAAATAGTTTTTTGGGAGAGGGGAAATGACTCTTGCAGGGTCACACAGCCATAAGGAGTTGGTGGACTAGAGCATAAGTTTTCAACACTTCAAAGCCAACTTTCTATCCAGCATACCATGCCAGTAATTTTCTTATGAGAAAATTACTCTATGCCATAGCATATTAATAGTAGACTTTTAAAATTAATTATAAATAGCAATATATATGTTCATTAAAATTATGAATACACAATAAAATGTAAGTAATGAACTTTTAATATTCCTTGAGGTTGATGGACAAAACGGATGATATAATCTAGTGTTCTATTTCTAGTGGAATGTTATACTTATATGTCTCTTCGTTTTTTATTCCTTTGTATTTTGATGGTAGACAATTTTATTATTTCATTAGTATTAGAAATTAATATGTGAAATTGTGTTTTTTTATTACAATAACCATATCAAAATTGCTTTGACATCTGAGTATTTCAAAATTTTGAAATTGAATTTCCATATGTAGTGAAAAGAGATGATTACATACCTCTATTTCCCCACTCTGATAAATGGAATTAATTGAATGTTTTGTGTTAAACAAGTTACAAGTATATATTTTATGACATTATAATTTATTATTATTGTTATTTAGATTTTTAATGGAATTCCTTTGAAGTATTCCTATTTAGATTTTTGAGCTATCATTTATTCAGTTCCATTATGTTGATATTTATTCTGTTATTTCATATGTACAATTGATTTATACCTTTGGTGGATTAACACCTTTTATTTATATACTGTAACTATAACCTTGTACCTTTGAGGAATAAGGTATTCCTAAGAATTTAATTTTCTCTAAATGTAAAGTTTTTTTTTTCACTTAAGCAGCAATAGAAAGACAATGTTTAATCAGTTTCATTGAAACCTTTCTAAAACTGACTATTTACTTCCCTGGCTGAAGTAGACTAAATAGAATATAATTGGTGGAAATATTTCTTGTGTACTAATGCATTGTCCCCATGCTAAATGGCCCCAGATTGAAGTACTTTTTATAATTCTTTTCTTCCAACTCTGTTCATTACAATTTTGGGCTACTGTCATCATTACTTCTAATCTGCAACTATGTTTAATATATAAATATGTTATTTATTATAATTAATGCTTATATTAATATGTGCATATATATATATATATATATGTGCTTTATGGTGGCTCCAGACCTCTCTTATGGAGAAAAATTCACTTTTTTCCTTTGACTTCTATGTTCATACTGGTTCCAGTTTGTTGAAGTTGCTGGAAGTATTACACAAGAAAGTCAGACATTATTAAAATGATAGAAAACTGTGAAAGGCAATTATTTTTTAAAGCACCTTCTAATTATTACCTCAAATAAGCTCTCCCAAATTCCTATGAGGTGACATTTAAGTTTTAGCTCATTGTGAAGCCAAATCTTTATGTAATTATCACCACAAATATTTATTGAGTGTATAATAATGTACAAAGAATTAACATAAGTGAATACAGATGTTTATATTTTTTAAATTTTTGTTAGAGTTTTAGATAGAGCATAGCATTTTAGGTCTGGAAAGGTTCTTAAGAGGTGGAGCAAAGACCGTGGAGTAAAAGCAGGGACTCACCTGAGCACGCTCCTAAACACATCCAAATACATTTAAATAATAACTTTAAACAAATTCTAGGTTGGCAAAATCCACAAAAAAATGGTGTGAAACAATTTTCCATCCCAAGATAAGTTAAAAAGTCAGCAAGAAGGGTCTATTGCACAAGGGTAAGAGAGGAGTGCAGTCCAGCACAGGCCATGCCAGCACAGACCCAGAGCCATCAAAACACGAGCAGGCCTCAGAGCAACTGAATCACTGGTGGCAATGGTGGTTTCCAGACCTCTCAGCTCACAGATGCCAAAGACAACTTAGAACGTTGGCAGGAAAGGTCTGTTACACCTACATGAGAGAGCACATATCTTCCACATCTTGTATTTATGAAGTTAAATGTTCAAACCCAAAGGTCAAATGTTGCTTATCCTTATTAAAATACATCTTACTCAATTCATCCCATTATTATAGCTTGCTGAGATGAATGCACACATGAAAAGTCAATCAATCAACATGCATTTGTTAATCAGATATATTTCCTGTTAAACTGGCATAATGAACAGGGCCAGAACAATCCAGCTCTCATACAAGTACTCTAGTAAAATAAAAAGTAAAAACTATACAGCACCAGACTGAATCCTGATTAAGAAATACAAGGAGAAACTGCATAAAGTTCTTCATCCAACCCACCTCTGCACAAAATGATAATTAGAAACTTATATGAACTAAAAAGGGTTCTAGGAAGAAAATTTGGGAAGAAATTTCCAGGAAGAAAAGTGCAGAACTAGATAGTTTTCTAGCACAGATCGGATATGCTCCAAGGGCACTTGGAGCAGGAGAACTGTGTATAAGAGAATTCCAACAAGGAATTACCAGCCCAGTAGGATATTTGCAGACTTTGACTTCATATATCAGGAATCTTACTGGTAAAGCTAGGACCAGGAGAGAAGTTGTCAAGCCAGGATATCCTAGGGATTATGAAAATAACTCAATAACTGTTACAATAAAAATCTCAGATTAAAAAAATGGTTTGTCCACAACTATGACACTGAAAAAAAAAAGTGAAGAAAGAGATGAAAAGAATACTATAAGTGAAATGAGAGCACTAGGGAAAAGAATTGGAAGGATAATAAGCATAGTTTCCTAATTTAATAAATGAATAAATTGACATTCAGATAAGTTAGGTGGCATATCCAGGGTCACAATTCAATAAAAATTAGCCCCAGATAACCAAATAACAGTTAATACATTAATACATTATTAAAAAAGGGACCCCAAATTAATGACCTCTTCTGTACAGATCATACTAGTAAGATTTGGCATTTTATAACTATAATTCTCATATACTCATGATGGTGGCATCCCAGATACTTTTTGGCAACATATATAAATTGAAGGATCAGGTATTTAAGGGCAAAAGCATCAGGAAAGAACAGGATTCTGGGAAGATGGTGGAGCAGGTCAGAAAAATTTCAAGCTTTCAAGATTTTCCTCTACAAAAGAGATGAAATAATATCTCTGGGTGGATATAAAGCCACAAAAACAAATAAGAGTAAGGGCAGAAGAGGGGACCTTCTGGGACAATTGGAGATCTGAAGAAAACTCCTGGATGAGATTTCCTCCCTGTGAAGAGTAAACACCTCCAGCCTAGGATCCATTTTAACAAGTGGCAAGTTGCTTAAACAAGAGGCAAGCCCTGGGGATAGCTGGTTTGGGAGGCTGACTTGGCCCCAGCCATAGGAACCTTTCCCCTGGGACAGTGAGAGGAATTGAGCATCTGACCTGGGGAAGATCAAGGGAAACTCTGCTGACAAGGAACACCAGACTCAGCTGGGCAGTAGAGATGCAATGGAGGGAGAAGGAACCAGCACATGCCCAGTGAGTGCAGAACCAGTGGGGTGAGAATACCTCAGCTGCGGGCACTTACAGGAGGCTAGAAGTCTTGGTTTGAGTTCAAGGTTAGAAGGGAGAACTGAAGAGGATTAGAGGCACCATCCCTAATGTCCCAGGACTGGAGTTGATTATAAAAACTAAACTATTACCAAAAAAAAAAAAAAACTGCACAGGCAAAGGAGAAAGAATCCATAGAGAGCAACTATGGGAATAGGAAAGATTGGAGTTCATCTTCAGAGGAGGATACTGAAGCAAAGAAACCGTCTTCAGCCTCAAAGAGTAATGTTGAATGGCCACTACCCAAAAAGAACTCATTGAAGAACTTTCAAAAGACTTTAAAAATCAAATGAGAGATATTGAGGAAAAACTAAAAAGAAAAATAACAACAATACAAGAAAAACAAGAAGATTATGAAAAGAAAGTCAACCAATTAGAAAAGGAGATCCAGAATCTTAAGGAAGAAAATAACTCCTTGAAAATCAGAACTGGGCAAGGGGAAGCCAGCAAAGTTATTAGAGATGAAGAAATAGAAAAATATATATAAAGAATGAAAAAAAATAGAAGAGAATGTGAGACATCTCATAAGAAAAACAACTGATTTGGAGTATAGATCAAAAAGAGAAAATGTAAGAATAATTGGACTACCTGAAAATTCTGATAAAAAAAGAATTTTGATATAATAATATAAGAAATAATTAAAGAAAATTGTCCTGAAGCATTAGAACAAGAAGAGAAAGTAGAAATAGAAAAAATCCACTGATCACCACCTGAAAGAGATCCTACAAGGAAAACTCACAGGAATATTATAGTCAAATTCCGAAACCCCCAGATCAAGGACAAAATATTACAAGCAACAAGAAAAACATAATTTATATATGGCAGTACCACAATTATAATCTCATGAGACAATACTAAATTGTACTAGCAGTGGCAATACTCAAAGATCTCAGGTCTTGGAATACTATATATCAAAAGCAAAAGAACTGGACTTCCAGTCGAAATTATCATACCCAGCAAAGCTAAGCATAATTCAGAATGAAAAAAAAAAATGGACATTTGATCAATTGTCAGACTTTCATGTCTTTGTTTAAAAAACAAAAACAAAAACAAACAAAAAAGAACAAAGCCCTGAATTCATTAGAAGGTTTAACATACAAGAGCCAAGACAAATATAAGTTACATAACAATGGCTAATTACAAAGTACTGAATAAGGATAGAATGTTTTACCTTTTATGTATGAAAAATGCAAAACCTACATCTAAGAATTTTACTAGTAATTAGGTCACTTATAAGGAAGATTGGGGTAGACCTGAGTATGATATGACTTCAAAAAGTAAAAGCACTCAAGTACAGTTCAAAGAGTGATTCTCTTTTACAAATGAGGTGCAAGAGAAAGAATCAATACAAATGGGGGATGGGGGCTGTTAGTTCTGGAAATCTTTGAAAGGTTTTCAAACCTTTCTGAAACTGAAAACCATTGATCCTCAGGAATGGGTTTAAGAGGGGAAAATACATATACATTTAGAGGAGTATAAAAGTCTCCTAAATTAAGAAGGAAATAAAACTCTAAGGAGATAGGGAGGGGGGAGAGGATAAAGGAGGAATCTTTAGAGGAGAGACTGTGTGAATAGGTTAAAAGGGGGGACATAGAAGGGGGTTTAGTTTTAGGGGAATGGGAGGATAAGGGATGGCTTGCTGTAGTGGGGGTGGGTTAGGTAATAAGAGGGTAAGGTAGCAGGTAGAAGAGAAGTACAGGAGTTAGGAGAGAGAGGGAAAAAAGAGATATGCACAAACATAAAAACAAGGAGTAGAATCTCTTAGGGAAAGTATATGATTATATATGTATGCATATATGTATGTATAAGTATATGTATATATATCAATACCTATATATAAATATATCCAATGCTCAATTGTAGCCTTCAGGTGGTGGGTAAGGAGTAGGGAGGGGGAAAAAAGAACAAAATAAAAAGTGTGCAGCAGAGAACAAAAAAACCTACAAGGTAACAAAGAAAAGATGGACAGCTTAACATACAGACTTTCTTGAAATGAAAAGTTATTGCTATGCACGTGACTTTTTTTTCTTATTTTATATTTAAGTTTATAAAAAATAAAAGCATCAGGAAAAAGATGAGAAAGTTCAGTTTCTTTTCTTTTTTTCTTTCTTTCACAATTTCAGCCACATTTCCTGTTTTATCTGTGAGGGAACAAGTCAAGTATATTTCCCAATTTAGACCTTTAAAGACTAAATCAGTAAAACTAAAATTTCCAGACCATGGTGAAATCTCAATACATTTTGATGATTATTTCATTAAGATTTAGTAAATTTCATCACAGTGTATTTCTAAATTATTAACATGTGTAATATGTTGACTAGGGTTTGTTGCCCTGTATTTGTGACCAAGGTATAGGAAACTCAGTTATTTTCTGAAATAGTGTTGTGTTTCTATTAAATGGGAAAAATGTAATAAAGATCCAGTAGCAGCGAGAGATAGAACTGGTATTTTGTTGAGATATAACAATTCATTGTTAATTAATTAATGTAACATTGATTTTAGCTATCAATAACTAATAAAACTATTACTAGCTCTCATTTAAAGACCATTTTACTTTTTTTAACCACTTTTTTTTTTACAATAATCTTGCTGGGTCAGTAGTAGAAGCATTATTATCTCTATTTTGTAGATGAGAAAATTGAGACAGATATTTACCAGCCTGCAATAATACTGCTACTAACTACCAAATCCAAGGCTTGAATATAGATCTTCTTATTCTAAATCTAGTGCCTTTTCCACTTCAATATGTGTTCTGCAATGATAATTATTAATTATATCAATTGTTAAATTGTGCCTACCATAAAATACTGCAAAAATGAAACTTTGCTTGATCTTGAGCAGCCAGAACTAGGAGCAATGAGAGGGAGGTACAAAAGTTTGATTTTGACTTGATCTGTGGGACAACAAAAACAAAAACAAAAACAAAAACAAAACCTATGCTCTTAATTAGAGCACTTAAAAATGGAAAGGCTTGCATCATAATTTAGTACATTCCCTTCCTGTGGAAATTTACAAACAAGGGTTGGACTGTCTATGTTACAGATTTTTTTTTAAAGTTTGATTTGGACTAAGTAGTTTATTAAGATCTCTTTCAACTCAGATTCTGTGATTTCTGAATATAGAAGTGAGTCATAAGGAATTAATAAAAGTTATAGAAAATAATTCTCTGTAAGTAGCATGAATTATCTTGAAATTAAACCAATAACTCTTCTGTTAGGATGCTCAGGTCACTCTGTTCTATCTACTGACACTGCTTATCTGTCCAACATACCAGGCATGATGGCATTAGATAAAGGAAAACTTTTTTTCATTTTTTTTTTATTTTTGGTGGATTGAGTTTTGATGCCAATGAGCAATCTTTGCTGTGTGACTTTTCAAAGTATAGGCAGATTGCTGAAATTATTATTGTGAAAGACAGGGAGATTCAGAGAGCCAGTGGTTTTTGGCTTTGTTATTTTTGAGATCATAGATGATGCTGAAGAGGTGATGATGGCCATGAACGAAAAATGTCGATGGGCTGGAAATTAGAGTTGTTGTTATGATTTGTCCTTCATTCTCAAAAAAGACCAATGACATCATGAAGGTGATATCCTGATTTGCACCTGAACTGGATTTAAGTGAGGCAGAGCCATCAGCCTCATTTTCTTTTCCAAAGGCATTGAAGTCCAATGGCAAGACAAAACTCAGGGTAGCTGGTGATGGCCCAGGATAGAGAGGGTGACCTTGGCCTTTCTAAATTAAGATCTTTCTCAAGCCTCAGTTTGACTGAGGTAAAACCCATTCATTGACTAAGGGTTAGGTAAGAAACAATTAGACAGATCATCAGAAAATCAGTCCCATGGATACTTAGGGAATCCATTGAGTGGCAAAGTCTTCTTCAGTGGGTGTTGAAGTCAAGGCCATGGTTTCTTTAGAGGAGGAAGAGACCAAAGTTATGGGGGAGTAGATTTGAATTGGGAAGTGGAGGATATGGAGGTTCCAGAGACTATTACAATAATATCAGGAGTCAAGGAGACTATGGTGACAGATCTTGGAGGAGGTGGTTCTTAAAGAGACAGCTATAGCAGTTAAACTATACACAGCAAGCAAAAAGACCTTTCCTAATCAAAACCTTCCCAATAGCTGTATTTATAAAGATTTTTGGAGCTTCAGTGTACTATTATTGTATATTACACATGTACTTGTACTTATTTTTGTAGTATTATCAGTTCTGATCTTGTTAAACACAGCCTGACATCTTCTGACATGAGATGGCCTAATCAGATCTTTCTTTTAAGAAAGCACTTGTCTGTTCCTAAGTATTTTTAAAGCATTTTTGAAAACACTTCAGATCTTATTTTTTTTCTTTTCATCATGAGCCAAGGATTTTTTTTTGGTGTGTGTGTAGAGGGGTATTTTATTTTAATTAATATTTTTTCCCCATAAAATTTGTGAAGTTTGGCCTCAGACACATGACACTTACTAGCTGTGTGACCCTGGGCAAGTCATTTAACCCAAATTGCCTCACCAAAAAAAAAATTGTGAAGTTGGGAGCTTTTTTAAAAAGTATGCTACCTTCAATTTTTTGTAGGTAGGTTTTTTGTTATCTTCAAATTTTTTTGTAGTAGGTAGGAATGAAACTTAGTAGGTTTTGTTGAGAGGAAGACCACCTTAATATATCTAAAGAGAAATCGCTTGTATGTTCAATCTGCGTAAAGGTATTTTTACTGTGTACTGCAAATTACACAGAAATTTACAGGCAAACTTTCCATAAAAGAAGTTCTTGAAAATGCTTACTTATATTATCTTTTTTTCCCACTGGAAAAAGTATGCATATTTCATTGACATAATATTTGAAGTGATTAAGGAATTCTTATTTACAATTTTATTTAGCTTTATGAAGCCTATTGAAAGACCATCTGAAATTTAAAAAAGAAATTATACCTGCAAAGAACTAAATCAAAATTCATTTCATATTAAAAAAAGACATACAATTGTGTGCTCTTATCTTTGCTATATGAAAGTATTTTTGTTTGCAATATTATTGCTTTTCTAGATGTCTCATTATCAGCCAGATGTCGTTTTAGAATATAGTGGCTGTGGTAGACAGAATGGAAGTAGAGGTGACTCCTCCCCTGTGGCTCCCACAGCATGAGAGTAGGATGACTGCAGACAATAAGGGTATGTGGTACAAATACATGGAGAAATTATGTTTGGACTCTTTTGAAGTCTCAGATTCCTTCCAGAATCAGAATACCTGAAGACAGGCTGTGTTTGAGCTTATTCTGACCTGCCATTAGCAGGGAGTATGCCACATTGCATAAGGCTCTCCTCACCAGGTATACTCTACATGCAGCTTTGCAGACTTTTAAGATTTTCAGCTGCAAATTTGAAAATTATTTCAACTTCTGGTTGAGGCACTCTACTAATTATAAAAAAAAATTTCAATGTGGTAAGTTAACATTTCTTGAAGCCCTTCTCATACACCAGTCTTAGCAGGTCTTATTTTTACTTCCTGCATATTTGCAGGCACAGAGATAAATAGTTCATGTTGCTTCTCTTCCTTTTTTTTAAACTTCCTAAATATGTGTGCAATCAAATAGTATTTAACAGGATTTGTGTTTTTCCTCGCCACTCTTTCAGCTCACATATTTTAATTGTAATGTTTCTAATATATCCAAAATACAAATAGCATATGAAATGTGTCAGTCATCATATTGAATTTATAAATAAGTCTGGTCACAGTCAAATAATTTCACACATTGCCCAGAATAAACGTCAATTTAAAATGTGAAGCTTATAAATAAAATGAAAACTGTTACCCGTGGAATCTAAAAACAGTTATTATGTCAGAGCTAATCTCCGCGCTGGCTCATGTCTTCCCACACACTCCTTTGAATGTGTACCCCAAAATGCCAGGGGTTATTGAATAATAAACCTTTTTACTATGCTAACTCATTTGCAAATTTGAATGGGGAAAACACCACCAACTACTTGAATGGGATTTAACGGTGTGGAAAAGAAGGTAATTGTATATTTTTAAAAGAGTGTCAAAATAACATGAAAGGATATATTTTCATGTGAAAATAACCAAGACTGCCCTAAAGTCCTATGCAGTGGTGCCCTGAAAGCTACAACCCCTAAAGAATTCTCAAATCCTGTGCCCCTATACCTCTATACTCACTATAATCCAGTTTGCATGAAGGAACGCTTGAATATTGAAAGAGACAAAAAAAAATGGAGGAGGAGAAGGAGGAGGAGAGAGAGACAGAGACAGAAAGAGACAGAGACAGAGACAGAGAGAGACCATCAGTCAAAGACTTTGAACAAAGTCCAGGGCATCTCGGTTATTCACTATATCAATGTTGAAAGACAAATACCCCATATGATTATGTGTACAGATCAAATATATCTGGAATACCTCCCTTTCCTAATTTCCCAATACACATGATTTCTCCCTTATATGATCTTGTAGCAATTTTCCTGCTCCCTGCCCCTCAATCCATTAAAATCTAATTAATGGTCTATTCTCTTTCTGTATCTTATCTGCCTTGTCAGAGTCCGTTGCTATGACTAAAAGAGCTCTGCAGAAGAATGAGACAAACTGGTTTATACTGAAATCAATCAGCCTTGCAGGAGGGGAGGGACACATTTAAGGAAACATCATTTGGCCAAATGGAGACACACCAAAGGAAGTAGAAAGCAGGGACTGTGAGGGAAGAGAACTAGGGAAGCCTACTGACTTTTTCAAACTGAAACTAGGACTGATTACTTCCAAACAAGTAGAGCTCACTTATCCCTTCACATTGACTTACTCCTCTAAAAGAAACATGAGAAGGGACATGGAAGGGGCATAATCAAATTAAATCACCAGGGACCCTTACACATGATGGTCTTTATGCCTTGGCAGCAATAATCTAGCAAAAGGCTGTTCTCAGAACCTGACACTTAGTTACATCAAACTCACTGTTTCTCCTGGGTTCATGTTTCAGGGCAAAATACAGGATTTTCTCCTGAAAGCATCCATAGCAGAGTCAATGTGTGTTGGGAGAAAAAAGATGGGGAAAGACATAGGAGTAGGACTCTTGAGGTATTATGCTTGTTTTTCATGGTGATTGTACCAACTTGCAGATTTGTCCAACTCTTTATTGGCTCTGAAGTGTATTGTGGAATTACAGGAAATTGGAAAGAGAGAATACAGTACTCATCTCTTCCCTCCCTACTAGTAGACAGCACTGGTAGAAACCAGAGATTGGGAGTATGTGGGGGTACTGCTTTGCCAGAGGAGACAACATATCTGAACTGTAAATTACTCAAGGGATGTACATACATCATCCAGACTAATGGTGGTTTATTCAAGGGTCTCTGTTTTGTTTCCTGTTGAATGAAGTTTTCTCCCATAATAATGAAAATGAGTTTTTTCATGTGGGAAATTGGTATCAAAAAGGAATGCTGTGCATTCATTTTCCCACATTTCATAGAACAAAGTTATAGGATAAGAAGTAAGAAGAAAAAGTAAGAAATTACACCCCCCCCAAGTCAGCAAATCGATAAGCATTTATAAAGTGCCCATTGTGTGCATTATGCTAAGCACTGGAAATGCAAAGAAAGGCAAAAAACAATACTTGCTCTCAGGGAACTCAGAGTCTATAAGGGGAGATAGTAAGAAAACAACTAGATACAAACAAGATATAGACAGAATAAATTGGAGATAATCAATGGAGGGAAGATATTATCGTTAACGGAGATCAGGAAAGCCTTCCCATAGAAGATTGGATGTTAGCTGAGATTTGAAGGAATCCAGGGAAGCCAGGAGGCAGAGCTGAGGAGGGAGAGTACTCTAGGCATGAGAGATAGCCAGTGAAAATGCACCAAATCTGGATTTAAAGTGTTTTATATGAGTAATAGCAGTGAGACCAGTGTAACTGGGTTATATAGTGCATAAAAACCCTGGCCCTAGGCATCATGGGTCTCTGACACAAGGATTACATATTGAGTCTATACATCCAGGATAATCCATTGAAGTATATGCATCATTCAACTTTGTAATAGCTGATGTTGGAGTTAGTTACATTTGGAAATGTTGAAAGACTAAGGGTCTAATAAGCATTGTACTGCTGGGCCACATATGGCATGAAGGCACACTATACAGATGACTCCTCATAGGATTTGTGCACTGAGTTGAAAGTAGGTCCATCCTAAGTGTCATTGGCTTGAGGAATGCCACTAAACTGTGATGAAGGAATAATTGAAAACACCCTTAAGAGAACCTATAGAAATCTGTGTGGCAGCTAGGTAGTGCAGTGGATAGAGCATTGAGCTTAGAGATAATAAAACTCATCTTCCTGAGTTCAAATCTAGCATCAGACACTTACTAGCTATGTGATCCTGGGGAAGGTACTTAACCTTGTTTGCCTAAATTTTCTCATCAGTAAAATGAGCTGGAGAAAGAAATGGCAAACCACTACAGAATCCTTGCCAAGAAAATCCCAAATGGAGTCACAAAGAGTCGACTTGACTGAAATGACTAAACAACAATGAAAACTAATTAAGACACTTGTTATGTATCAGGCAGTGTCCTAAACACTAAAAGAAGGGCAAACTGAGGCTTCAAAGAGCTTATAATCTAATGAAGGAGAAAGCATGGAATTAACTAAGTAGTAAATATATAAGGCATAAGTGAAAAGTAATAGCAGAGGGAAAGGAACTGGTAGTGAAGTCAGATTGGGATCGGGGAAGGGATTTGAGCTGAATTTTGAAGGATGTCAGGGAAGCTAAGTGTCAAAGGTGAGGAAGGAGATCTTTGCAGGCATGGGGGACTGTGTCTTGCCCAGGGTCAAACAGTATGTATCTCTATTGGAGTGGGGGAGGGGACAGGACTTAAACCCAAGACTTTTTTGGCTCTGAGATTAGTACTCTTATCACAACACCATTATGCTTCTTGCTTTGTTCATAAAATGTACCTAATAATCTTTGAGGAATTGAAACAAATTACATCACTTTGCATTAATTCATCCTATGTAAGTTTCCTAAGCAACAGAGCCTTTTCTAGTATCCTGGAGAGATACCCAGACAGTGGACTGAACATAGGCCCAGGTGAATTAGCCAATGATTTTTAGAAGAGCCTTATCTTCTTCATAGTGAAGGGAAGAAGAATTATAATTGCAGTGAGAAAATTATGAGAATGGAAGAGGGCCCCTCCCAACCCCAAAATGACCATGTCACAAGAAGTATTGGCAAAAGATATTTTGACTGTATCCTAAATGGATTATCTTCATGAAGTTATTATCATCATCATGATATACTATTGCTCTAGCAGCAAAGGGAAAATATGAACCTTTGCAGACATATGCTACTGAGCTGTTACAAGAGCACCAGGTGTCAGACACTGAAAAGTGAAAATGACTATAAGAGAGCCTCAGTGGATCTGCATTTGATGTATTTCATATGTTAAAAATGGAAAACCCATCTGTTATAGCACATGAATGAATGAGGGCACTGAATAGTCACTTTAGGGCTATGGAGCGCACTGAGAACCTTCACATAAACCTCCTAATAAATCCAATAAAATCCAATAGAAGGGTGAAACAACTTCCAGCTATGTTCAGATGTTAGGAAAAGTATCACAAAAATGGTAATTATTTATTTTAAGACCTGGTGACCTCCGAGTACATGTACCATGTTAAGATTCCTTGAATATTGGAAGTTACTTGATTAGAACAAGAGCTGATGAATTATTATTGTAGTCACTGCAACTGACATGAAACATAGCCACACATTCACAGCTGATAAAATTGACTGGAAAACAGAGATAAATAGGCACAGAGAATTGCTAGAGTGAGTTAGGTAAACAACCTGCCATGCTGTCAATCGAGCTCTTGAATTCCATTTGACCAAATAAATCTAGGCCTTAAACTCTGTAATCCAGAGTCCTGTTCAATTCTCTATTGAATTAAATTCAGGAAAAAAGGAGGCTTAAGACAGGGGAAACAGAGGGTTACAGAACAAAAAGTGGTGCATTTGGGATCTTAAAGACATTAATTCTGAGTCTGTTTCTGCCATGTCATTTAACCTATTTGGGCCTCAGTTTCTTCATCCATGAAACAGGTGTGTGTATGTGCATGTGGAATGGACTACATTTATGGCTGATTTTAGATGTGCCATGGGAAGAAAGGAAGAAGAGAAAAAAAGAAGGAACAAAAGAAGTGCCTACTACATACCAAGCATTTTACAAATATTCTCTCTTTTGACCCTCACAATATCCCTGGGAGCTGGGTGCTACTATTATCTCTATTTTTATTATTGAAGAAACTGAGATAGATAGAAGTTAAATGACTTACCCAGGGTCATGTGGCCAGTAAGTGTCCGAGGCCCGATTTGCATTCAGATTTTCCTGACTTGAAGTACAGCATTCTATCCATTACTCCACCTAGCTGCCTCTCTAGCTAGGGAAGACTAGCAATAGGTATCAGTCAATTTTTCACTATCAGAGAGAACAATCTGTATATTTACATTCTTGATGCACTCAAAAAAAAAAAAAACGAATTGACTCCTTATATCAAGGATTGTGGCCTACTGTACCAGTGTCAGGAAGCAGTAAAGGGCAAAGGACCAGGAGCTTTGACAGTAAATGATTTTCAAGGGATATTTGAACAGTAGATCTCAGGTAACCGTTTTATTTAGTGATTCTATGAGCAAAATTTGAACTATTTAAATTTAGTACCATTAGGATTGTAATTAGGAGGAGGTCATTAGGATGAGTCAACTGTGGCCTTAGTGACAAAGACTGCTCATAAATAGCTACATTTCAAAATGTAGACTGAATACTGTGGACTGCAAGTAGAAGCCCAGTTCTGAATTCCATGACCCTCCATGCCCCTTAAATGAAAGATAGTATTGGCACAACATTCAGAGGTTCCTGGAGCATTATCATTTCCAGGTGGATGAAAGAGACTGATTTTGGAGACTGGTTTGTGAGGGATGTAAATGTCTCAAGCTGCATGTAAAGCCCATAGGGAATGAAGCAGACCAAGAAACTACACAGAATATTTATGCTCATGAAGTCAAGCCATTCTTAGAATTATCTGGATCCTACTTGAAAGAATTGCAAATCAATGACATTATTACGATCAATCACACATATTTGTGAGTCAAAAGCAGATAAAAGACAATTATTTGTGTGCCTGAACAAACCCTGAACTAATGAATTAAGGTGGAACAGTAGACAATACCTCCAATTCATGATGTACCAGTAACTAACAAGGATGTCTGGGATTTGAGGTGGGGGTTAGGAAGAAGAGTGAGTTTAAGTTATGACTACTCTTATGCATAGTTAACAGAGATTAGAAGCAAAGGTGATGAGAAGTGAGGATGTTGAAGTACTAGAAGGCCAGAATATTCAGAAGGGACTAAAGGGCAAGAGTGGAGAAGAAAAATTTTATCCTAGTATTAGATTAATTAGGGAATAAGTAGGGAGAGTGATCTGGAGTTTCATAGTTGACAAAAACAAGGATCTAGACATAATAAAATCATGGGATGAATGAATGAAAGACAGCAAAGTTGCAAGATAAACTATTAGCAAGAAGAGCTAGAAAGAGGATTTCCTTTTAAAATACCTATGGAAGCTTTTAAATATTTGGTACTATATAGTTCTAACTATAAAACACTGCAAAAATAAAGCCAGATCTAAATAATTAGAAAAATACTAATTGCTCCTAGGCAAGTTGAGTAAATGTAATTTTTAAAATATGGCAATAAAATCAAAATCAATTTATTTAGTGCTGTGGCAAACTCACAAACACACACATATGTCTAGAAAAATAATAACAAAATTAATATAGTGATATGGAGTAACAAAGGTAAAGAATCTCAAGGGTGATAGTGGGAAAAAATGAGAAGAAAGGGCATCTATTAACCCTGTATTACAAAGTAGTAACCATTAAAATGATTTGGTGATTTGGTACTGGTGTCTTTGGGAAGACAGGGTGAAGGGTGTGATAGTCTTGGAGTTCTGTAGGATACTAGAGGTAGGGGAAAGAAGTGTAGCATCCAGGCAAAGAAGCAACTTATTAGTATAATAGGTACTAAGAGAGAGTGGAGGTAAGGGGACACAAAGTATGCTCCTCTACTGTTGGTATGTGGGGCACATGCCCTGTGCAAGGTCTATATTTACCTGCTGGGCAACAAAAAAATATTTTTAGCATATATTTTCAATGCACATGTTATATGATCCTCATAATAGAAGAAGGTAAAGAAAAACACTAACATTTTCTCCATGGAGTTCTATGAATTTCAGTGCATACCACAAAGGATTCCCATTAATTTTTTTATTGACTCATGGAAAAGTGATGGGCAGCACAGTCTATTTAGAGATGCTGAACTACTTCCATGACTTGTAGATAGTTGGGGAGTCCCTAGATGGGAAATGCAATAGACGTTTGGCAGCTACCGTGTTCCTGTGAAAACAGCTCCCAGGATGGCATTTGTAAGGAACATACAGGGTTTGTTTACATTAGCAAAGGCCAACACTAGCACAAATGCAAGGCAGTTAATTAGGTCTTTGAAGACCTCATCACATCTCTCATTCTAATGATTTGGTTGGGAGAGGCTGAAGAAGGGTATGTAACTTCCTTTGTTTGGGACACCATTTCTGAATTTCTTTCCTACCTTTCTGCAAGGTATATTTCTCTGTCAGCCTCATATCCTTTAAAAGCAGGAAAGGAGTTACAATGGCATGACTTGTTCCTGAACTTATGCTGGCTCTTAGTGATCACTGTTTTCCTCACTAAATACTCACAAACCATACCGCTAATTCAGTGTTCTAGAATTTTCCAGAAAACAAAGCCAAACTCACTAGGCTATATTTTAAAGAATCTGTTATATTTTTAAAAACGATACTGTGACGAAATGTGCCAGTCTTTATATCTTACTTAAAGATAACTTACGAAGACCAAGAAATTATACCTGCCAATTCTTTCAGCCCCTGAAATAGGTTTCATCCATGGGTGGTGACTTGAACTCAAGAAAAGAATGTGCTTAGCATCTCTTCATAAATCTTGGACTTCAATTCCCTCTGCCTTTTTTTTTTTAATTTATTCTTTTCTTTCTAGTCTGGAAATCACTCTCCAGAATTGGAGGAGCAAAATGTCATCAACTCTTCTGACCCAGTGTTCTTATTCCTTGTCTAAATTCCTTTAATCTCCCAAGAAATGGAACAATCTTTTAAAATCCGTCAGACATTTCAACCCATTGTAGGATATAAGAAACCTAACATCCTTTCAAGACAACACACTATATGAGTATAGATTTCTCATTTAGCATTAAAAAACAAAAAATAAAAACACTTTTACAATCTAGCCCCAATCAATTTTTCCTAATTTCCTTCATATTCCTCTTTACCTGTCCCATTTCTCTCATATGTAACATTCCATTTTCCATCACTGAATCATTGTGTAAGATGTCTTATGTGTATGGAATGCTCTCACTCCTCACCTCTACCTCTTGGAATCTCAATCTTTACAAAGTTTACCTCACATGACCCCTACTCCTATAGGAGGCTTCTACTGACCACCTTCCCTTCAAAATTGTTAGCACTTCCCTCCCCTTAGGAAATTACTTTGTATTTAACACACACACACACACACACACACACACTTTATCTACGTACATATTGTTTCCCTCTAATAAAATGCAAATCCCTTGAGAACAGGGGCTATTTTTTTTTGTCTTTGTAGTCTCATAATCTAGTATAGTGCCTATTATTCAGAAGAAACTTGATAAATATTTATTGAATTAACTATGCCTCTCTTTATTTTAAATATATATATATATATATATATATAAAATCTGTTACCTCTCCTTGCAAGTAGTGTCATGTCATGTGAAATAGTGCTTTTCTCCTTTTTTCTTTAGGAGGATCATTTTTGTTGTCAGAATTTCCTACTTGGGAGTGTCCTATAGACAACTTCCTTGTTGAATTTTGGCCATTGATTTGTAAATGCAAATTATCCTTTCTCTGAATGCTTTAAGATGTGAATACCATGAATCTGGGAGTATAACTACATTTGTCCTTCTTATTTAGAGAGTGATTTTCTTTCTTTCTTTTTTTTTTTTTGTGAGGCAATTGGGGTTAAGTGACTTGCCCAGAGTCACACAACTAGGAAATATTATGTGTCTGGGTCAGATTTGAACTCAGGTCCTCCTGACTTCAGGGCCGGTGCTCTATTCACTGTGTTACCTACCTGCCTGAAGTTGAGAGTGATTTTCTTGATACATTGTTCCCTTCGCCTGCCTTGCATTGAGAATTGCACGTGGTAGGCACTTAATACGTATTCATTCAATATAGGAATAAAAAGGATATTACTGCTGTACTTCGTTCAGGTTCAACCATTAATCCTTCTCTTTTTTTGTTTTTATTTGTTCATTTGTTTTTAGTTTTCAACATTCACTTTTATAAGATTTTGTTTTCTACAATTTTCCTCCTTCAACCTCCCCAAGATGGCATGCAATCTGATATAGGTTATACATGTACAGAAATATTAAATATATTTCTGCATTAGCGAGGTTGTTAAAGAAGAATCAGTATAAAAGGGAAAAACCACAAGAAAGAAAAACAAAAACAACAAGAGACAGTAGTAGGATTCGATCTAGATTCAGGCTCCATAGTTCTTTCAATGGATGTGGATAGCATTTTCCATCATGGATTTTTTTTTTATGAAGTCTGCTTGCTCATCATTTCTTATAGAACAATAGTATTCCATTACATTCATATACCACAATGTGTTCAGCCATTCTCTAATTGATGGGCATCCTCTCAATTTCCAATTCTTTGTCACCACAGAAAGAGCTGCTATAAATATTGTTGTACATGTGGGTCCTTTTCCTTTTTTTATGATCTCTTTGGGATACAGACCTAGTAGTTCTGTTGATGGTATATACCCAGTTTGGTTGCCCTTTGGGCATAGTTTCAAATTGCTCTCCACAGTGGTTGGATTAGTTCTCAATCCACTAACAGTGCATTAGTGTTACAATTTTCCCACATTTTCTCCAGCATTTATCATTTTCTTGTTTTTCATGTTAGCTAGTCTGATAGGTGTGAGGGGGTACCTCAAAGTTTTTGTAATTTGTATTTCTCTAATCAATAGTGATTTAGAACATTTTTTCATATGACTATAGATAGCTTTAATTTCTTCATCTGAAAAATGCCTGTTCATATCATTTGACCATTTATCAATTGGGGAATGACTTGTACTCTTATAAATTTGACTCAGTTCTCTATATATTTTAGAAATGAAGCCTTTATCAGAGACACTGGCTACAGAAAATGTTTCCCAGCATTCTGCTTCCCTTCTAATCTTGGTTGTGTTGACTTTGTACAAAACTTTTTTTAATTTAGAGTACTCAAAATTATATATTTTGCATTTGATAATGACCTCTATCACTTGTTTGGTCATAAATTCTTCCATTCTCCATAGATCTGACAGGTAAACTATTTCTTGCTCTCCTAATTTGCTTATAGTATCACCCTTTATGTCTAAATCATCTGCCCATTTTAACTTTATATTGATATATGGTGTAAGATATTGGTCTATGCTTAGTGTCTGCCACATTGTTTTCCAGTTTTCCCAGCAGTTTTATCAAATAGTGAGTTCTTATCCCAGAAGCTGGAGTCTTTGGATTTATCAAAGAGTAGATTACTATAGTCATTGACTACTGTGTCTTGTGGACCTAACCTATTTCACTGATCCACCATTCTACTTCTTGGACTGTGTCAGGTAGTTTTGATGATTGCTGCTTTATAATATGGTTTTATATCTGGTATGGTCAGGCCACCTTCCCTAACATTTCCTGTGATATTCTTAAGCTTTTTTTCTTCTACATTAATTTTGTTATTATTTTTTCCAGCTCTATAAAATAATTTTGGTAGTTTGATTGGTGTGACAATAAGTAAATTAATTTAAATAGAATTGTCATTTTTTATATTAGCTTGGTCTACCCATGAATAACTGATATTTTTCTAATTATTTAGATCTGACTTTATTTGTGTAAAAAGTGTTTTGTAATTGTGTTCAGATGTTTTCTGGGTTTGTTTTGGCAGGTAGACTCTTAAAATATTTTATATTTTTTACAGTTACTTTAAATGGAATTTCTCTTTCTAACTCTTGCTGCTGGGCTTTGTTAGTGATATATAGAAATGCTGATGATTTATGTGGGTTCAACCATTAATCTTTCAAAGGACACCTTCTGTCTCTCAGAAGAATGATAGAAACAAATCTAGTTTAGGGTGCTAGGCATGGTATAATTAATCAACATTTATTGGCACTATAAGAACTTGGGATTTTTAAAAAAAAAAAGAGGCAAAAGACAGCCCATGTCCTCAAGGTGCTTGAAGTCTAAGAGTATGTCAGATTTAGAGCTAATATTGGAGTCAGTGGACCTATGTTCACACTCTAGGTTCTGCCACGGATAAGAATATCACTGTTACTCCCTGGGTTTCATATTCCTCATCTATAAAATAAGGAAGTTAGTCTAGATTACTTCTAAGGTCCCTTTCTGCTCTAAATCTATGATTCTATGATTCTTTTCCCTAGCATAGAAAGCCTTTCACAATTAGGCTTCAACTTGACTTGCCAGTCAGTCTTTCAACACATTCTTTCTCTCTTTAGCTCTACATCTTAGTCCAAATGAACCATTTCCTATACTCAGCTATAATTTTTCCCACCTCAATATATTTGTTCACATATTCTTTGATGTATAGAGTATATTCTTTACCATTTGGCCTCTTAAAATCCTTCCTCAAGATCTAACCACTTCTAGCTAAAATAGATCTTTCTTTCTAGCTAAAATAATCTCTCTCCCTCATTGTATTTTCTTTGTATATCTCTTGTATACTTATATTTCATTATTTGTTATCTTTACTTATGTACCTATCTTCTCTCCTCTACTTGATTTTAAGCTTCTTGAGAGCAAGAGTCATATTATTCACATTTGTGGCCACTTACTTTCAATACCTAGTGCAATGGTTTATATGTAACAGTCACTCAAAAATATTTACTAAATCATATTATTGACAAGACAGGGCAAATGCCATGGAAATAAAGAATAAGTCATAGTTACTCTTTGAGATGGTATTTGGTAGCTAATTCAGCTCAGTGGCACAGTGGAGAGAGCCCTGGGCCCAGAGAAAGACAGACCTGAGTTAAAAAATGTTCTGATGAATGCTCTCCATCTCAGGGTGGGAGGAGGGACAAGAGGGGGAGAAAATTTGGAAGTGAATGTTGAAAACTAAAAATAAATAAATTAATTTAAAAAAATGTTCTGATGCTTAATAACTGTGTGACCCTGTCCAAGTCAACTGGCCTCTTTTTTTGCCTTATTTTCCTCAACTTTCCAATCAGGATAATAAAAGCTCCTTCCTCCTAGGGTTGCTTTGAGGATCAAATTAGATAATACAAATATGACAGGGTCTGGCACATAGTAGGCCCTTAATAAATACATGTTTTTTTCCTTCCTATGTGTTCCTTCCAAAGGAACATAAATTTAGCATTTTTATGAGAATTATAGTTTGAAGTAAACTGCTTTTTTCTAGGAGACTTTTGTATATTGTCTACTGGGATGGAAGAACTTGGCATAGTAATTCTTAAAATCACAGAATATTTTCTAATACTAGAAGTCTGGTCTTGTCAAAATTAAGACAGAATTTCTTGAAAACAATCACTTGTAGAAATATGCTGGACAAGTTGCTTTCACTCAATAGCAATACACTTTTCCATTACTATTTTCCTCAGAGTCAGCCTGGCAGATAAGAAAATGCAGTTAAAAATAAAAGAGCTATTAACCTTTTACCATATTCATTTATCATCCAAACAATAAAAAGCAATTAAGATCTTCATTTTAAAACAACTGATCCATCAAAATCCCAAGAGCATTCCCAAGAAGGTGCCTTCTGATGTGGAAATATAATTACATTATGTCTCAAGACATCTTTGTTTTGGTTTAAAGTTCCTGCTTCTATGCGTAGCATGAGCTTAGGGCTCTATTATGAAACTCACTCCACATTTAGAAAGGTATACATGGATTTCAGTTGCCATTTTACTAAACTATTGCCTTCATTGTGTTCTACAGGAAATCAAAAGCATTGTGTTAAACTGTATGGGATCTTGACATATACTAATCTAAGGATAAACTCTAATCCATGTTAGATTAATATCTTTATTTTTTAATGGGCTATATATAAAGAAATGAATTTGTTGTTTTGAGTTCACAGAGAGATAAAGATTATCTTTCCTTCCCCATCCTGTTCAGGCCCAGCTTGATTGCTAGATATACAGCTGAATCACTTATATCTGGGGTGGGAGGATAGGTCCTGGGGTGGGTTAGAGATGGTATCAATTCAGCTGTCTTTGAGTGGAGAGGCAAACACTTAGTGAGGGGGTGGGTGGGGAAGGGGAGGGTTGCTGCAAATTGTCTTTGTCACTTAAGTAGCTAGACTAAAGGGAATATGGATGAATACTCCTCCCTCAAAGGAAGCCTTTATTTCTTTAAGGGAGGGCCTAGAGAAAATTCTGGCATAAAAACAATGGATATGTGCCCAAGAAAAGTGAGGGGAACAGTGTAGCACTTGGTTCCACTGCTCTCCAAAGAGTAGGGCTGATATCAATATGACCTTGGTCAGATTTCATAGAGAGGTATGTGCAGTTTCTAGAGGTTTCAGCTTCTCTCTTGGAATTCTAGGTCATGGGAACCTCCTTTACCACATTATCTGGCAATAGGGGCAGGAGCTTCTTTTCCCTCTCAGTATTCTCTTCTTCTTCTTCCTTCATTTCTTCCTTAAACCCAGGATTTTCATCCTCATTCTTGGGTGGAGCTACTCATTTATATCCTCTAAGATCTCGTCCAATGGGGCCCAGGCATGATGTGCTACTGTGGGCAAGGGCTCCTACTGGAACTTGTCCTGGGTGGCTGCCTACAGACCCTCTTGGAAACTGCCTGCATTCACCTACAGGTCTTCTCCTAACAGAGCCTGGTTTTCTGCCTTACCTGGATTTCTTCTATCACCATCTGAGAACAGTTCTGGAATACAGAGGGAGATCCAAACAGTGAAACATAATGATAACTTTTATTTGAAGAATGAAATAATGATCAAATGCAATTTGAGTAGATATCATGACAGAAAAAAAGTTATTTTTATTTTAAATTTAAAATAAAAGTGAGAGAGCAGATTTGTTAAATTGAAAAAAAACCACTGGATTAAGAGACAGGAAACCTCATTTTTCATTATTCCTTTGTCAATAGCTGCTTTTGTGGCTTTGAATAAGAAACTTAATGTCTCTGATCCTCAGTTCCCCGCATTATAAAATAGAGAACCTGTACTAAATGATTTTCAGAATTCCTCCCAGGACTAGAGTTTTATGATTTTATAATTTCAATTCAAATTTCTTCTGGCACATCATGGTTCTTTAAACAATAACAATATTAATCAAATTCAGGAAACATATACTAATTAAGTACCATGCTCAAAAAAAGCATTATGCTGGATGTTGAAAAGATATAACATCAGGAAACCAAAAAAACCAAAATCTAATTCTGATGCTGGTTCATCTCTAAGTTCATATCTTGTTCTTGAGCAGCTTGCTATCCTAATCTATTGTCCACTCAATAGTCAAAGTGATTTTCCAAAACCGTAGGTCTGACTATGTCAAACTCTCTCACCTCACTCAATAAACTCCCTATTACTTCTAGGATCAAATATAAAGTTTTCTGCTTGTCACCTAAGGTTCTCCAAAATTGATCCATTCCTTCCTCTCCAGTTTTCTTATACGTTCCTCCCCTCCACAACATTGGGATAAAAATCTGTGATAAAGAGAAACTGAGGCATAAAGGTCCAAGCATGATAAATTTATTAGCAAGGCTAGCAATTGTCAATAAAAGGGATCCCAGATACCTCAATAGCCAAGGACCCCACTGACAGGCAGAGCAACTTTTTTACATAGTTGGTTACATAAGGTACCAGTGATTCAAACTAAACTAAGACTGTGATTGGTCACACAAGGTTGAAGGATGGGCTTTGCTTGACTTGTCTCAGAGGGGCAACATGGAAGAACACAGAATTGACTATCATCTTCTGAAAGGTCTCATAGTAGGCAGACATACTATGGCCAGATTGACTCATATACCCACATTGTCAGCAAAATCTCACAGGCTTTGAATCTTTGTGGACAGGCTGTAGCCCATAGGAATGGAAAAGTTAAGCTCTTGCAAACTCTACCAGTGAGGTCTACACAATCAAGTCCAAATCTGATCCATAAATATTGATACAATGCTTAGATACAATTCTCAAGAAATAATTAATAAATAATACCAAATAAAGTAGGGTATCAACTCTTAGTTTTGCAATATTCATTATAACCAAGCTATATCACCTCATTTGTTATTCCCCGAACACAACAATCCATATCTATCCCACCTCTGTGTCTTCATTGATTGTTGCTTGTGTCCAAAATGCTGTCCCACCTCACCCCCACCTCTTACATTACTTGGCTTCATTTAAGCCTCAGTTCAAATCCTCCCTATAGTAGGCATTGCCTAGACTCCCTAGCTGCTAGTAACTGAGATTACCTTTGATCTATTCTGTCTATATTGTGTATGTACCTAGTTATTTTCATGTTTTCTTCCTCATTAGAATGTAAAATACGTGAGAACAGAGGTTATTATTGTCTTTCTTTGTTTCCCCAGAACTTAACACAGTGCCTGCCACTTAGTAAACATTTAACAAATGCTTGTTGATTAACTGACTGATCTCATTCACCATTTTTACCTTATGATTCTGAGGGTAAAACAAATGACAGGAAGCATTTGAAATGAAAGGGTTTCAAAGTTGTGTAGTTTGCCAAGTTGTCTGCAGTTATAGGTAATAATTCTCTAAACCCACTCCCTGGAGAACCAAAGGAAACTAATGTATTTGAAATTTCTTTAGGAGAGTATGCTACTAGCCTTCAATTCTTATGAAGTTCCAGTCCTTACTAAGCTTGCAATGAGACAAGTCTCTTAGGGATTTCATTTATTTATTAGGTTTTTAAAATTAAGCCTTTCACAAAAGCTTTTAGGCCTTCATAATTAAATAATGGACTATTTAATTAACTTCTTGAGACCCTCTCTTCTGATTTAAACTGAACTGAAGTCTGGTCTGGATACATGGATCTTGCAATACTTGGTAAGACCTCCATGTCTGAGAAGTAAAAAATGAAAATCCATGATTTTTTGGTATTTAGAAAGAAAGAGCCCTTTTAGGAGATACCTACTATTCTGTCATCTGGCTCTCCCTTAGAAAACCAGAAAAAAAAAAAGGAAAAGGTGATTTGATCCACCCCTTTCAGTGATCTTTTATAGACAGAACCTGAAACCCAGAGGATACTTGACAAGAATTCATCCTGCTGTGAAAGAGTTTTCCCCTGTGTTTATCCAGCTGTGAGGAGGTTCAGGCTCTGCTTGCTTTTGAAAGTAATCAGCTTGGAGTATTCAACTTTGAATAGATTTCAGCAGAAGGCTAATTAACTTCATCTTGAGGGCTGTTTTTTTTTCTTTTTTTTTCTATATCCTTTGTATACATCCCCCCCCAGCTGCCTTCCTGTTCCCCCCCCCAAAAAAAAGACAGAGACTAAGTAAGACCACAGTTATTGTGGGTGTAATTGATAGCTTTCCTAAGCTTATTCTAGTTGCTTCCCTTAGCAGGAATGTTCCTATAGAGAGCTTTATATCAGCTGTGGTAAATTATTATTAATTTCCAGTGAATTGACAACTTCTAGGAAGAAAAGTAGGTAAGAAATGAGCTGAATAGATGGAAATAGCATCCAATTTAGCCTAGGGAACATGAAAAGGGCCAGTATCCAGAAGCATTGACAGAGCTGAAGGGGGAACCTAAGAAGGACAACATCTCAATCAGTAAAGGAATCCTTTTGGTCACATTCCTAAAATTCTAGCTGCTACTTGAGTACTTCCAGTGACAGAGAGCTCATTATATTGCCAGACAGTCCTGTTTATTCTTGGAAAATGCAAATGTGTGGAAAATTCTTCAGTGACTCTGCACTAATTCTTTCAGAGTGAGGCTAACTACATCTCCCTTTAGAGTTCTTAGATGCCTTTGAGGGATTAGGAGTATTTCTCAAGCTATTTAGCACCCATTCTGGTATATTCCTCCCATTTTTAATCACAAATTAACACCTCAGTTTCATTTAACTTGCTGCTGTTCAGTCATTTTCAGTCATGTCCAACTCTTTGTAATCCCATTTGGGGTTTTCCTCCTCCAGCTCATTTTACAGATGAGGAACCAAGGCAAACAGGGTTGAGTGACTTGCCCAGGGTCACACAGCTAGTAAATATCTGAGTCTAGATTTGAAATCATGAAGATGAGTCTTCCTGATTCCAAGCCCAACACTCTATCCACTGCACCACCAAGTACCATCAATTAGCTTTTATAAAGGTTTATTTAGAAAATATGGCAAAAATAGAAGTACATATATTTCCCCTAACACCTGGGGATACACTCTCTCCAATACCATTTCAGTCTCTTGGAAGAGTGGGTTCAAACTTAAAGTACTGATACCACCATGCTTACTTCCAAATGTGACATAACTGCTTCATAAATCATTGTCTCAGCTCCTATTTAGTTGTGTCCCAAATATGGTTCCTTGGAGGCCTGTGACTGGCTTTATTGACTACAAAATCTGTCAGGGACTTCAGTTTCTGGGCCTCTGATCGTTTACCATTCTAACTTCCCAAGCTCAACAGGTCATGGATGTCTCCAGTAAACATTCACATCAAAAAAGGAAGATCAGACACAACAAAGAAAGAAAGAAAAGCAGAGCCATGAACTCATGGGCCATAATATGGTGGCCCCCATGAAAAGAGAAAGTTATGCCTCTCTTCCCACTTGAAGTTTATAGTATTTTCTGCCTCTGCTTTCCAAAATAGCCAGGCAGGAAAGGGCCATCATTTTGATTTTCCTCACTATTAGTGATTTGGGAACATTTTTTATCAGTTCATTTATATTTCCAAATTCTTTTGAAAACTATTTGCTTATTTTAGATGACTACTTGTATATTAGATGTCTTAATAATACATTTGTAACTATTTCTTGTACGCTCAGGATACCAGACTTTTATCAGTGATGTCTAATGTAAATATTGTATTACTATACCACTTCTCTAATTCTGTCCTGAATAATTGTTTTCAAAGAAAAAAATTCTTCAAAATATACATAGTCAAAATTGTCTAATTTATCTTTATAATTCCAGTTATCCATTGAGTAAGAAGTCTCTTCTTAGCCATTGTTGTGAAAGGTAACTGATTTTTTTTTTACTTGTCAACTCTTTGTTTTTTATGATATGAACTTTCCTATTCAGGTCACACACATGTTTTGAGTTTATTTTGATATATAGTGAAAGATGTTGCTCTAAGTTGAATTTCTGGCCAATTGCATTCCAGTTTTTCCAAAATCTGCAAAGCAATTTTCTCTGAATAATTTATGTTCAAACACTGGGGTACTGTTTGCAATTGCTTATTTTCTTGGTTACCTAGTCTGATCCATTTATTTATTTGTCTATTTTTTGACTAACACCAAATATTTCTAAAGACAACTGATTTTTGCTGTAATTTGAGATATGATAATAGTGTCTTTCATTAATACTTTCATTATTTTTCTTGAGATTACAAACCTATTTTTTCTTCCAAATGAATTGTTATTATTTTGCCCATTCTAAAAAAAAATGTCATAAGTCAGTTTATTTGGCATAACATTAAATATACAAATTTATTTAAATAGCATTGTCATCAACAAGAATCTTCACAGATTCCAATAATTTAATAGAGAATTTTAAAAACTGTAAATCTAGTGCCACCACAAAATCACAAAACAGAACTCAAAAGTGCCTTAGCCTGCACACATTTGAGTTGCTTGCCAAGTAGAGACAAAGGATGGTCAATGGCAGAAGCATTTTAGAATACATACTCATTTGTAAAACCTCATGAAGGATGATGAGTGATTATTAGAAGTATTATTTCATAAAGGAGAGAAACAGTGAAAGATAAAACCAATATAAAGAAAGCATGGAATGAGATCCAAATAAGCAAAATAATCCCAAAATGCTTCCAAGGATGAAAATGAAAAGAGGAAAACAAATCCAAGGACAATAGAAAAGTTCTCCAAAGATTAATATAACTTTTTTTTTCTTATCAAGGACATTGGAACTACCAAACTTGAACTCTCAAATTGTGGTGTCAGATGTGTTCATAGCATTCATACATATGAGGCCCACCCATTCTGGAAGAGGCATATTTGTTCAGACTCTGTGATATTGATACGCAAGGTTTCTAAAAGAGATGAAAATATCAAAGTATGTCATTGTGTCGAATGAAAAGAAAGATGATTTTGTCTCCTCTTTAATTTGTTTTTATCTTATTTCTATGGCTAGTAGTTCTGGAGATATCTATTATTTCCTTCAATGTTGCTTAAAAATGCATGTAATTCAACATCATCCTTTAAAAAGTCCTAACTAACCCTTCTCATTCCTAGTAGGCATCATCCTATATTTCAACTGCCTTTTTTAAAAGCCAAATTCCTTAAGAAGCAATCTATATTCCCTTACAACAATTCTTCTATTTCTTCAAACCCTTATTTCCTGCAAGATTCAAGCCAAGTGAGACCTTCTATGTGAAAGTGTATCCTGTATTTTCCCCCAATAGAACATAAACTATGTGAAGCTAGTAATTGCTTTATGTTTTGTCTTTTATTTTCAGTGCTTAGCACAGCTCCTAGAATGCTGTAGATTCAATAAATGATGTATTGATTGATCCTTGTTTTAACCTTGTGTGTATTAGGAAAGCTTCTAAAGTTTTGTTATTACAAAGAATGCTTGCTCTCAGCTTTTAAAATATATACTTTTCATGATATTGAAGATGAGCCCTTGACTTCCAGGAGCCAAGATGGTGGAGCAGGCAGTAAATCACTGCAGCTCTCTTATATTCACCTCCAAATAACCATAAAATAGCACCTCAGAACAAATTCTGGAAGAGCAGAGCCAGCAAAAAGATCTTTTCTTTTTCTCTTGGAGCAGTCTTTTAGCCCCTTAGAATTGGAAGATCAGCAAGAAAGGTCCTAGTCACTCTGATAAAAGGAGAGCACATTTCAGGATAGGAAACATCCCAACAATCTAGCAGCAAGCCCCACCTCAGCAAACCAGCAGGATATCTTGAGCCTCATTGTGGTGGAGCAGGCAAACACCAACACCAAGACCTCCCACATGCCTTAGCACAGCCAGGGGAACCAGCAGACTTCAGCTGTGAGAACTGCCACATACTTCAGTGTAGTCCCCGGGAGGCAGGCCTCCTGTGGTGGCCGGATCTCCATGTTCTTCAGTGCCGGCCTGGGTGAATGGTCATCTTCCAGTGGCTGAACCTCTGCATGCTGCAGTGTAGCCCTAGGGAAATGCAGAAACACTCCACCTGGCCTCAGCACATGCCAGATACCACCACTAGGATCACAGCTTAGCACCAGGTAAACTGTCAGAACCTTATAGTCTTCAGCAGCTGCAACAACACCCACCAAACCCCCTCAACAAGAAACAAACATGAAGGGCTTCCAAGGGCCTCAGGACAACATCAGCACAGAACCAGGTGAACAGTCGGGGCCTACAGCCATTGGCACAATAAGCTTGAGACAATGCCCCTTCTACCTTGGGAGCAGAGAGCAAATTTAAAGCAATAGAAAAAGAAAAAAAAAAGAGTAAATCAACAACAACAAAATAATCTGACCAAAGAAAATTATTATGGTGACAGGGAAGACCAAGACAAATTCAGAAGAGGAAAATAATCTCAAAACACCTATGGGAAAAACTACAAAGAAAAATGGGAAATGGTCTCAAGCCCAGAAAGAACCCATGGAAGAGCTCAAAAAATGAACTTAAGAATCATATAAGAGAGGCAGAAGAAAAATTGGGAAAGGAAATGAGAATGATACAAGAGAATTATGAAAAAAAAGAGTCAACAGCTTGGAAAACTGCTTACAAAAGAAAATTGATCAAATGGAAAAGAAAGCGCAAAAGCTAATTGAGGATGGAACAACATGAATCAATCAAACAAATTCAAAAGAATGAAAAAAATGGAAGACAAATGTAAAATACCTCATGGGCAAAACAGCTGACTTGGAAAATAGATCTGGGAGAGACAATATCAGAATCATTGGACTACCTGAAAGCCATAAGCAAAGGGAGGACCCAGACAGCATCATTCAAAAAGTCATCAGGGAAAACTGCCCTGATGTCCTGGAATCAGAGGGTAAAATGGGCATTGAAAAAATCCACTGACCACCTCAGGAAAGAGATCTGAAAATAAAAACACCAAGGAACATTATAACCAAATTTTAGGACTATCAAGTCAAGGAAAAAAGTACTACAAGTGGTCAGAAAGAAACAATTCAAATATTGGAAAGTCACAATCAAGATCTCACAGGACTTGGCAGCTACAACTCTAAAGGATTAGAGGTCATGGGACATGATATTCCAGAAGGTAAAGGAGCTATGACTACAACCAAGAATCACTTACCACGGAAAACTTAAGCATAATATATGAAAGGAAAACATTGGTCATTCAATGAAATAATAGGTTTTCAAGACTTCATAAGAAGACCAGAATTAAACCAAAAATTTGACCTCCAATATCAAGAATGAAGAGAAGCATAAACAGGCAAAAAGGGGAAAGAAAACATAAGGAATTCAATAGAGCTAAACTATTTACATCCCTACATAGGAAGATGATACTTGTAACTTTTAGAAATTATATCACTAACAGTACAGATAGAAGGAATACACAAAGGCACAGGGTATGAGTATAAGGTGAATTTGAGGGAATGACATAAAAAATAAGGGATGAGATAGAGGAATACAATGGGTGCAAAGCATAGGTAGAACATGGTAAATTATTTCACAGGAAAAAGTGTGAAAGACCTATCACAGTGGAGGTAAAGATGGAAGGGTGGGCAATGGGCACCACTTGAACTTTACTCTCATCAGTATCGGCTCAAAGAAGGAATAATATACACAATCAGTTGAATATAGAATCGTATCTTACTTGACGGAGAAGTAGGAAGGGAGAAGATTAAGTAAAGGGAAGAGTTGGGACTGACATGAGGGAGGGCAGATCAGGGGAAGTGGTACAGAAGCAAACACTGGTGAGGTGGGAAAGGGTGAAAGGAGAGAGAGGACAAACAGGAGGAAGAACAGGATGAAGGGAAATTCACAGGTAGTAGTCATAGCTGTGAATTTGAATGGGATGAACTCTTCCATAAAACAGAAGTGGATAGCACAGTGGATAAAAAACCAGAATCCTATAATATGTTGCTTACAAGAAACACACTTAAAGCAAAGAGACACAAATACAGTAAAAGTAAGGGGTTGGAGAAGAAGCTATTATGCTTCAGTTGAAGTGAAAAAAAAAAGAGCAGGGATAGTAATCCTGAAACTCTGATCTTAGACAAAGTAAAAACAAAAATAGACCTAATTAAAAGAGATAAGGAAGAAACTACATAGACAATGAAGCAATCAAAGTAAAAGATCAATAAATTGTCTGTCAGATCTATGGGGAGGGGAAGAATTCATGACCAAACCTGAGACAGAAAGCATTACTATATGTAGAATAGATTATTTTGATCATATTAAATTGAAAAGCTTTTGCACAAATGAAACCAATGCAACCAAGATTACAAGGAAAGCAGAAAGCTGGGAAACAATCTTTGCAGCCAGTGTCACTGATAAAGGCCTCATTTCTCAAATATATAGAGAACTGAGTCAAATTTATGAGAATACAAGCCATTCCGCAACTGATAAATGATCAAAGGTTGTGAACAGGCAGTTTTCAGATGAAGAAATCAGAGCTATCTTTAGGCATGTCTATGGGCATAAATCATTTTTGATTAGAGGAATACAAATTAAAACAACTCTGAAGTACCACCTCACATCTATCAGATTGACTAATATGACAAAAAAGGAAAATGATAAATGTTGGAGTGAATGTGGGAAAATTCGAACACTAATGCATGGTTAGTGGATTGAGAACTGATCCCAGCTACTATGGAGAACAATTTGGAACTATGCCCAAAGGGCAACCAAACTGTGCATACCCTTTGTTCCAGCAATACAACTACTAGGTCTTTATCTCAAAGATATCCTAACAAAGGGAAAAGGACCTACATACACAAAAATATTTATAGCAGCCCTATTCATGCTGGAAAAATATTGGAAATTGAGGGGATGCCCATCAATTTGGGAATGATTGAACAAGTGGTTGTATATGAATATAATGGAATACTATTGTGCAATAAGAAATGATGAAGAAATATCCCTACATTGCAGAAAAACCTGGAAAGACTTGTATAAACTGATGCAAAGTGAAATGAGCAGAACCAGTTAAACACTGCAGACAGTATCAGCAACATTGTGTGATTATCAACTATGAATGACTCAGATTTTCTCAGCAACACAGTGATTCAAGATAAGTACAAATGTCATCTTTGGTATTTGTATTATTAATTATTCTAATTGTTTTCATCAACACATCCTTGCACCTCTATTTTAAATCCAAGTTTTGTTGTTGAGTCATTTCAGGTGTGTTACACTCTTTGTGACCCAGTTTTGAGTTTTTTGTCTTGGCAAGGGTATGGAAGTAGTTTGCCATTTCTTCTCCTGCCTATTTTTCAGATAAGGAAGTGAGGTAAATATGGTTAAATGGTGTCCTCAGGGTCATATAGCTAATAAATGTTTGAGACCAGATTTGAACTAATGTATATGAGTCTTCCTGATTCAAATCCCAATGCTCTATTCACTATACCACCTAGCTTCTAAATCTAAGCTAGATGAATTAATTTATGAATGTATTATTTTATTCTCCTTGTCTGGATTTCACTTACATTTTTGCATCAATATGCATTTATGATATTGGTTATTATTTTGTGTATCTACTTTCTCTCTACTTGGTTTGGGGGTATAGAGCCATATTTGTCTCATAGAAGGTACTTGATAAAAGGCCTACAGTCTTCATTTTTGAAAGTAGTGATGTTTTTAAAATTAGTATTTCTGATAGAAGTCACTTGTAAATCCATTTTGCCTGAGATTTCCCCCCCTATTTTAGCAAATCACTTGTAGCTTGCTCAATTGTTTTTTCTGAGATTAGATTTTTTTGTTGTTGTTTTGTAGGTAAGCAGTATTTTTGTCTTCTAGGATACTATTTTTTTTATTTATTTTACCTTCCTTTTTCCCTATTAGCTCTGTCTCACTTCAATTTTTCATGTGTTTTTATTTTTGTAATTCCTCTTTTCAAGTGGTAGTATTTTTATTCTGTCCCATTCTTATTCCTTTGCCTTTTCAGGATACTCTAAAATTTATTCACAGAAATGTTAATTATTGATGGAGGTAGTTAGGTGTAGAGAGAAATATTTTAACTTTGCTTTTTTCCTCATCATTTATCCCATTTAATGCCACCATTAGCTTATACCTTGAGGTCAAGAGGCAGAACCACTGGTATAAACAAGCTCTAAGGTTTTCTTGTACACCTGACATATTCTCTATGAATATAAATATTTGTGAGGTAAACTTAGGGTTTCATTACATTGGTATTCTTTTTATTCTCTTGATTTGTATTTTGCTATCAGGTTCCAATATTCCTGGGCAGTTTTTCTATATGGTTCCTTTGCTATGGTTGTCAGGCTTTTTTTCATCATGTTTTTCTAGTAGATCTAGTATTCTTAGATTATTTTTGCTTATGTTATCTTCAAGTTCATTATTCTTAGAACTCTTATGTGTCCTTACAATCTTTTTTGTTTTGTTTTGTTATTTTTCTTTCCAGTTCTGCAATTTTTTTCTGTTTCTATTCTGCTTCTCTTTTTTCAAGAGAATTTAATGTTGTAGAGAATGTCTCAGTGTTTTGTTCTTGATACGTAATCTTTAGCACCGTAAAATTTGTTAATTTTTTTTCCCTTAAGAGCTTGGGATATGATGAATATTTTCACTTAATTCCTTGATTATTCTTCTGTATCATTTTCAAGATTCGTGGAATTACTTCATTGACATTTCAGATGGCTTTGCAGAATTTGTTGTACATGGATCTTGATTCATTTTCCTTTGTTGTAAGGCATATTCTTTCAGTTTTTATTCATTTCTCCTCCTCAGTCACCTTTTGTTTGTTTATAAATCACTATAGATTTTTGTATTTTTTGTTGTTGTTGAAACTGTGCATATTACCAATACTTTCCATTCCAAAAGCCTGCTATAGTTGCATTTTTTCCCCCTACAACTGTCTGTTCTGTTGTGTTCTGTTCTCTAAGATCACCAGGGTCAGAAAAGGGTTGATTAGTAGGGATTCTGCTACAGGAAAAATCTGAGAGGCTGAGAGAAGTGGGCCAGTTATTGCCTTTATCAGTCCTCTTGTGGGCTCTACCCTCCTCTCTCATAGTCTTATTTTCCTCTACTTCTAAGGTTGCGAGTCTTGGTTACAAAGGTGGTGGGGTAAGGTCCCCCAGGACGCTTTTGTTGTTGTTCAGTCATTTTTAGTTGTATTCAACTCTTTGTGACCCTAATTGGGGTTTTCATGGCAAAGATACTAGATTGATTTGCCATTTCATCCTCCAGTTCATTTTACAGGTGAGGAAACTGAGACAAACAGTGTTGAATAACTTGCCCAGAGTCATAAAGTAAGTGTTTGAGTCCAGATTTGAGTTCAGGAAGATGAATCTTCTGGCTCTCTCTCTCTCTCTCTCTCTCTCTCTCTCTCTCTCTTTCTTTTTATATTCACTGGAACCCTTTCTGCTTCTTTTCAACACTATATAGCAATAATCCTTATTTACTTTAGGCCCACTAATACCAGTAATTATTATGTACTTTGGGGCCACTCTCTCCTCTCTATCCTAGGTATGCATAGCTACTCCCTTTCCTTCTTATTTTGTATCTGTGCTTGTCTGTTAAATTGGATTCAATCTTTGCTGGGGTGTGGAGGATGGGAGGAGTGACTCAGGACACTGTCATAGGATTAACTTTGAATTGCCTCTTGGAACAGAAGTTGGCTGCCCAAAAATGGCATGGTGGCAGAATGTAGGAGGGAGTGCAAAGAACAATTTTGTATAATAAAAGTAAGGAGTCTTAGTCTGTTTTGGGGTATGGAGTCCAAAAATTATGGCCAGATGAGATGTAAACCTGCCACATATCAGGGGAAAGGAACATTATAGGTCAAAGGGGAGATAGAAACAGTAGTGATAAGAGTAAATGATTGGCAAGTTTGGTTTCAGATTTTTTTTTCCCCTGAAACAATTACCTTGCATTAGATTCTTTTACTGAAGGTCCCCTTCCCCAATTTGAGGTTCCTTGCTGGTAATATTTAAAGTAGATAAGACAGAGCCTAGCTGCTTCTTGGCTATATATTTCTTGGCCATCTTGCTAGAATTCTCCTTTTCTTTTCTCTTAGCTATGGCAGTATTATAACTTACCATCAAAATTGAACAAGCTAAATAACCAAGAGTGTTTTGATTTTAATTTGTAGCCAGAATCAGTGATAGTATTAGCTATATATAGTGCCTCAGGCTACTCCACTCTCATTCCCCAGGGAATGGGTAATCCAGGTTCAAGGTATTCTATATGTCTTCATCCTCTAGAACTGTAGCTCACAAGTCCTCACCAATGGGTTTATCTTTAATAGTCATCCAGAAGACAGAATTATTCCAAAGCCATGAAGCAACAAAACATTTCCCCACCAAAACCTGGGTTTTATTTGGACACAAATATTCAAAATAACAAAAGAGTGTACCCAATTAAGAAACACACTTGGAGAGGAACATACACAAAGAACATCAATATCTCCTCAACCTGTTTTAGGCACATTCTTGGACTTTTGTATGCAGATACCACTTTTATATGCCTTTTAAGAACTTTGTGTCACATTTACCCTTGTAAGAAAAAAGTATGGTAGAAAAACAACAATAAACTTTCAGCTTGCAAAAATTCTCCATGAAATATGAATTCATCAATTCCATAATAGTTTTATATCAAATGATTTGTTAAATTATACTTGATTTGTTGTTAAAACAGTATCTGACATCTTTTATCATTAAACCCAATGTCATCTGAGTTGACGCAGTAACAACAGGTATTGTTTCCATTAGTGTGGTGTTCATTTCATGGGTCTTCAGAGAAGATTCAGCAATTCAGAGAAATTCTTTAAGTGAGAACTAATATAGACTTTAAGTCAGTCTCTTTTCCTCTCTTAATGTAGATTGCTTTGCTCAGTTGGTTGGTATGTATTCACTCTTACATAGTCCTCCTGACCTTTTGTGGACTTGTTTATAACTATCCTTTTGGGTGGGCCTTCTTCTTTAGCCACACCTTTATCGCTTCCCCTGGTGGGGTTGTTTTCTTCTCAAACTAGGACTAGGAAAGATGGTAGATCTCCTCAGTGGCAGGCCCAGTTCCTTCCCCAGTCACTGCTGATTCATTTACTTAGAACAGCAGTTTGCCAAATTTTTAGTTTCAGGACTTTATACTTTTTATACTTTTTAAATGACTTTTTTACACTTTTAAAAATGATTTAAGACTCCAAAGATCTTTTGGTTTTGTAGTTGTATCTATCACTATTTACCAAATTAGAAATTAAACTACCTTAGTATTTTGAAGATAGTTTTGACCTAGCAGACCCCTTGAAAGGGTTTCACAGCCCTTGAGGGCTTCCCAGACCACATTTTGAGAACTGCTGGACTAGAAGTCTGATAAAATGTTTTATTTGCCCTGGGAGGTTATAAAAATGAGTCAATAAATCTCTTTCTGAGCCTCTAGATCTGAGCCTCTAGCCAGAGATGACACTGGTAAAATACCACAGGATTAAATCCATCTCTGTCATGACCTAAATGATCTCAGATTGCTCCATTAACACCATATTTAAGCAAAAATACCATTTAGCAATATGGGTGGTTACCAGCTTTATCATATTTTACTAGTTTAAGAAATAAAGTAAACCCTCAACCACAGAAGTATAAACAGACTTTTAAGAAGCAAAGATAAGCCTTCTTCATGTCCCCTGGGAAAATATCAGGCTTAAAAATGTATCTACTCACACTATTGTAAGAGGGAGTAGAAAATAAGAAAAGAGAAAAAAAAATCATTGGACTCTGCCTTCAGCCCAAGTGAATTTAAGCAGGTACTGTTGAATTCTTTTTGCTCTTCCATGGAGGCAGCATTTCTAGAAGTGCCCCTTTATAGTTTCCACACAGCTTACCTCCCCCATAGCTTGTGGGTTTTACTTCTTTTCACTTCTTTAGATTGGGAATAGCTAGTTTATAAGTTTCATCAGCCTTTTTTTTTTTTTTGGTCATTCTCTAGGTCAGGGTAGAACTCCCCAAAAGGTTTAGGAGAGAAATGTTGGGTGACTTTTTTGTTCCCCCTGAAACCAGCAGGTATCCACCTTTAGTATCCTGATCTCCTTGGAGATGCCTGCAGTAGGCGTGACTAAGACAGCATTACACTTCTACTCCCTTGATTAAATGGAAAGGACATAATGAGATTATAAGCCTGACTTTTGATGGCTGGAAAGCATAACTCCTTGGCTGACTTTAAAGTAATGGTTTAAAAGTCATTGATTTTGTATTTCTACTTCAAGAATTGGAGCTGTAAACAATATAACACTTTAAAGAATGACCAAAGGTCTTCTCCCCAAAGTACAGGGGATTATCTTGACAGAGTATGTTAAAAAGTCTCATTTTCATAGAGAGAGGATCTAGACACTGGATGAAAGTGAGGATTTATCTATTACTGTTTATATAGAATTCTAAGAATGCATGTCATTTACAAAAAAGTACAGTGTTTGAAATGAATCACAAATAAAATCCTTGCTCTGAATGATTTTTATTCTAAAGACATAAATAAGTACAGTAGAGCCAGGAAATAGTATTTCAGAATTAATTACTCAAGGGACTGGTTGCAGAAAGATGTACTTTATTCATGGAAATTATGGATCTGAAAGTAGCCTGCTTTCTTTGTGTCTTTTTTTTATTTCTGTTTTAAAGAATTATGAAAGGAGAAGAGTAAAAGGTATAAATCTTGCTGAAAAAAGTTGGGAAAGATGATGAAGGATCAGAAATGCTATAGTTAGAGAAGCATTATTGAAGACATTTGTAGCACAGCCAAACAAACTCAGATCAAATCACAGCATCAGAAAGATACTGATCAATGAAAAAGCAAGGCAAAGCAATTGTAGTATAACATTTGGATAGTGATGAGAGATAAATGAACTATTTTCTGGAAACACATTTGTACTTATATGGACTAAATTATTTCCTTCCTGACATGAATGATATCTTTCTAAATTTATGGATGAGTAATGTTCTTGAAACAATGTCAGATCCCTTATGAGCACATATTTTCCTTAACCTGTTGCTTGTGGATACTGTGATAATCAATAGTACTTGATTTTGAAATATGAAGAATTGGCAGTCAAATAGGTTGATTTATTTTCCCTAAGTAATTACAACATACTGCACTTGTATTTCATTACTGTGCCCTCTATATATTCATTTAATGAATATTTGGATATGTATACAACATTTCATTGAAAAAGTAGAGTAGAACTTTAGGTAAACAGTTCAATGTGGACTGAGTCATTGAAACAGATTGAATGGATTCATTCATTCTTAGAGCAGAAGGCACAATATTCTGTGCTGTGAGATATATAAAGTTCTCCTATACAAGAGACTAGTTTAATTTTATAGTAGTTTCTATGGCTACAGTTTAAATATCAAATTTTTGGGCAATAATCCTATTTTAATTTTAAATTTGTCTACTGGAACTGATAGTGTATCAGAAGGTTGATTGAACTATTGAAGTGATTAACTTGATTTAGATACTTAAAACTGTTGTCTTAAATAGCTGTTGGCTACTTAGCAATGGTAAATAAAACTTGGAATTGACTGTTTTTAATTAAAGAATATTTTAAGGGGTATATATTATTGATAAAATGCATATAACACATATGTAAATACATATAAAGTGTTTTATATACAGTTTTACATAAAGTTATATGCATATCTACATACATATACATATGTGTATATACATATCTATATATATCAGAAAATAGTGATTACAAATTTAGTTTTCTTTATAATTTCCCCTTAAATGGTGATTATTTATTTCAACAGAGATCTCCTCTCTTCATTTTAATCATAAGTGCTTCCATGTGAATATTATAGGCATCAAATGCAGTATGTCCCAAACTGAAATCATTTCCTATAACCCGATATATCCTATCCACCTCCTGACTTCTCTGTTGCTGTAAATGACACCATTACATTTTACAGTTAGGGCTGAAAAGTCATTTGCAGTTGAGAGCCAGGGGTGGTATGGGGGAAAAATAATTGCTTTAGATTTAGAAAACTGGGATTTAAATGCTGGGTCTGATACTTCCTACCTTTGTGAATTTAGGAAAGTAACTTATCCTCTCTGCGCCTCAATTTCTTCATATATAAAATGGGGAAGTTAGACTTGATGGCCTCTAAGTTCACTGCCAGCTAGTGTTCTATTGTGCTATGATCTTCCTTCTTTAATGAACACATGCAATCAAACCCAAAGTCCTATCAATATACCTCCTGGATGTCTGGAATATTTATTATCTTCTTTCTATTCTGATGTTCTCAATCATATTGAGAGTATACAGAAGGATTTAGAACATATCATAAAGGATGCAGGCATGGTTGATTTTCTCTCATGGGGTCATCACTGATATACTTTCTGATCCTATTCGTGGCAAAAACAAAACAAAACAAAACAACAGCAACAAAAAAAAAATTGGCAACTTTCAGCATGGAATAACACACCAGAATTCAAGTCTATGTTCCCCTGTGCCATCTTTCAGTTCAATTAAACAAATATTTGTTCGTTTGTTTGTTTATTTTTTCAGCCAAAGACAAGGTTTATTACAACATCTGTCATATTGGGCAGATTTTTAAAGAGTTTGAATATTAGTAAACCATTGGCTAGATTATAAGAATATGAGCAGTGGCTAGATTTTAAGAATCTAATGGATTCAATTAATGGAGACAAGATGAACCTCATATACAGAAAGGCTGTGGGAGGAATCTAGGAGTGGCCAAGTAGTTTGAGGTGACTGGAGGAGGGGTCTAGAGAAGATATGAATGGGAGTGGCCAGTTAGCTGGGCTGAACAGAATTCCTGGGACCTGGACCATGTGGCCAAGGAAGAATGGAGCCTAGATAGGATTAAAGGTGGGAAGTGGCCTAGGGCCAAAGGGAGGTAAACAAAGAATTGGGACACAAAGAAAGGCCAATTGATGAGATTATAGCCTCAGGGGAACAGAAATTTGTCCATGTGGGAAAGTCCAGGGGTTTTCCTTTTTGGGGTCCAGATCCCAACCCCATCATTCCTCCCTCAAACAAATGGGATCCAAATTCTTTTGGGGTAAGGGGTGAAGGTCTTGGCTTCTGAAATTGCTTCCTGCTGGCGAGGGTGTAGAGCTGTCCCTGCCTCAAGGGAGTCCCAAAGAGGTTGACTGGAACTGAGCACAGGCTGCATCCAGGGAACAATTGGGGAGGGGGGAAAATTGGCTGGTACTCACTTAAACAAATATTTGTTAAGTATCTATATTTAAATTATATCTTGTTCTGCTCTCCTTGACCATCCTCCCCCTCTAGTCAGTATACTAAGTTTTATGAGGAAATAGGATTCTAAAGGGGAATTTAGAAGTCACATACATATGATCCCAAAGATCAAAGAAGCATAATTTACAAATTGTATCATATATTAACTAAAATTTACATCCTGGTGATATATGCTCAATCAAGGGAAATCATCTAAGTGCTGCTTTTCAAGGCTTCTGGCCTATGATATGTAAATTCCAGGCAAAATTCAGATCTCCACAGCTCCAGACCAGCAGAGCAGCAAAAAGGTGCTAATAACTTTGGGATGAAAACTTTGAAGTTTCACCAATAACTTTGAGATGATTTGGATATGTTAATGAAGTAATCCCAAAATGGCACAAATAGGAGTTGATCTGTTTCCCCCACAAACCACCTATAAAAATGAGACCTCAAACTACTGCCCTCACCCCAAGCACTCTTCCATCTCCATCAGGTCCATGCTGCCTAGTGCAAGGTGATGTGAGTGATATCCTTTGTCTCTCCCCATCCTTATCCTTTTGCCCATATTGTCTGTCTTCCTTCACCATGCCATTCATTCCCTGTCCCTACATTGCCACCTGTACCACTTTTGCTGCTTGTGTCTGTGCCTTATTAAAGTGTGATTGCCATCCCAGTTCCCGCTCAATCATGGTCTTTCCTGGAAAGTATCCACAGAACCAGACCTGTCTGTTCTCATTTCATAATTTCACAAATTAATTATCAATTTAAAGTCTATGTGCCTAGTACTGTATTAGGTCCTGGTGATACAAAGACAAAAAATGAAAATCCAGCCATGATGAACGAATTTTAACTGCTCTTACCTCACACTATTCTACATAATATTAAGACCTGACAACTTACAAAGAGCTTACAAAGAGCATTCTAGCTTCCAATTATTCCATCTTTGCTTCCTTGCTCCTCAAAACTTACTACAGGCTGTAAATAGACTGTTCTCTCCCTCCTCAACTGTTATAAACAAAAAAGTGCCAGGTACTGTGCATCCTTTTTAAAAAATTTTTCTTTTATTTTCCAAGGAAAATACAAGTAAGCAAGATCACTCATGTCATTAAGGATCCAACATTATAAATGAAGGAAAATAACATATATAGAGTATTGATGACCAGGGAGAGATTGTTTTGGACAGAAATGTCAGAGGGAGTGGTGATTGGAGTCATAATGCAATTGATTGATGTGATCTTCCTAGGAATGGAAGCATTGAATTGATTATCATTACTAAAATTTAAAGGGAGACAGTTAAGTAGCAATCTTTTGTTATATATTTTATTTTTTTAATTATTCAGTATTTTATTTTTCCCCAGTTACATGTAAAAATAATTTTTAACATTCATTTTTAAAACTTTGAGTTCCAAATTCTCTCTATTCCTCCCTCCCCACCTCTCACCCCTATTGAGAAAACAAACAATTATATATAGGTTATACATGCAAAACATATTCATAATAGTCATGTTGTGAAAGAAAAGATAGACAAGAAAAAAACTCAAGAAAAATAAAAAACATGTTTAAAAAAAGGCATGCTTCAGTCTGTATTCAGACACCATCAGCTCTTTTTCTGGGGATGGATAGCACATTTCATTATAAGTACTTCAGAGTTGTTGTGGATCATTATATTGCTGAGAATAGCTAAGTAATTCACAGCTGATCATCTTACAATATTGATGTTACTTTGTACAAAGTTCATTTCACTTTGCATCAGCCCAAGCAAGTCTTTCCAGGCTTTTTCTGAGAGCATACTGCTCATCATTTCTTACAGTACAATATAGTATTCCCTCACATACCACAACTTGTTCAACTCATCCTCAATTGATGGGCATCCCTTCAACTTCTAGTTCTTTACCCCCAGGAAAGAGTTGCTTTAAATATTTTTTGTACATATAGGTCTTTTCCTTTTTTTTTCTCTCTTTTGGGATACAACCCTAGTAGTGGTATTGCTAGGTCAAAGAATATGCATAGTTTTATAGTCCTTTGGGCATAGTTCCAAATTGCTCTACAGAATGGTTGAATCAATTCACAACTCCACCAATAGTACATTAAGGTCTCATTTTTCCCACATTTCTCCCAACATTTGTCATTTATTTTTTTTGTCCTATTAACCAATCTAATATCTATGAGGTAGTACCTCAGAATCATTTTAATTTACATTTCTCTGGTCAATGGTGCATTAGAGTCCATTTTCATATGGCTATAGATAGCTTCATCTGAAAAATGATCATATTTTTTGATCATTTATCAATTGGGGAATGGCTTTTATTTTTATAAATTTGACTCAGTTCTCTATATGATTGAGAAATGAGCCCTTTATCAAAGAAACTTCCTTCAAAATTTTTTTCCCCAGTTACTATTGCTAACAGTATTTCCCTCCATCCTACCCCCCTCAGTTTATTCTATTCTCTCTCTCCTTTCAACCTGTCCTTCCTCAAAAGTGTTTTTCTTCTGACCCCCTTCTCCAATCTGCCCTCCCTACTATCATTCTCCCTTCTCTTATCCACTTCCCCTCTTACTTTCCTGTAGGCTAAAAGAGATTTCTATATCCTCTGTGTGTATGTTATTCCCTCTTTGAGCAAATTCTGAGGCGAGTACTGTTCACTCACTCAGCCTCACCTCCTTCCTCCTCTCTACTCTAAAAGCTTTTTCTTGCCTCTTTTATGTGAGATAATTTACCCCATTCTACCTCTCCCTTTCTCTTTCTCCAAGTACATTCTTCTCTCACCCATTCATTTTATATTTTAGATATCATCTCTTAATATTCAACTCACACCTGTACCCTCTGTCCATATATGCTCCTTCTAACTACCCTAATAATGAGAAAGGCCTTATGAGTTACAAATATCATCTTTCCACATAAGAATGTATGTAAACAGTTTAATCTTATTAAGTCCCTTATGATTTCCCTTTCCTGTTTATCTTTGTATTCTTCTCTTGAGTCTTATATTTAAAAGTCAAAATTTTTATGCAGCTCTGTTCTTTTCATCAAGAATGCTTGAATGTCCTCTATCTCACTGAATGTCCATTTTTTCCCCTGATGGATTATACTCAATTTTGCTGGGTAGGTGATTCTTGGTTGTAATCCTAGCTCCTTTGCTCTCCAAAATATTATATTCCATGCCCTGTGGTCCTTTAATGTAGAAGTAGCTAAATCTTATGTTATCCTGATTGTGTTTCCACAATACTTGAATTGTTTCTTTCTGGCTGCTTGCAATATTTTCTCCTTGACCTGGGAACTCAAATTTGACTATAATATTCCTGACAGTTTTCAATTTAGGATCTCTTTCAGGAGGTGAGTGGTAGATTCTTTCAATTTCTATTTTTCCATCCAGTTCTAGAATATCAGGGCAGTTTTTCTTGAAAGATGATGTATAGGGTATTTTCTTTTTTGATCATGGCTTTCAGGTAATTCAATAATTTTTAAATTCTCTCTCCTGGATCTATTTTCCAGCTCGGTTGTTTTTCCAAAGAGATATTTCACATTGTCTTCTATTTTTTCATTCTTTTGGTTTTGATTCATCATTTCTTGATTCCTCATAAAGTCATTAGCTTCCATTTTCTCCATCCTAATTTTCAAGGAATTAGTTTCTTCTTTTAACATATATATATATATATATTTAGTTTTCAACACTCACTTTAATATATATGTGTATATATATATATATATATATTTATATGTTTAGTTTTAATGTTCACTTCCATCAGATTTTGAGTTTCAAACTTTCTCCCCATTTCTCCCCTCCACCTACTCCAAGACAGCACATAAATTAATTGACGTAGGCTCAACATATGCAGTCATATTAAATCTATTTTCATATTGGTCATGTTGTAAAGAAGAATTAGAACTAATGGGGAAAACACAAGAAAGAAGAAACAAACCAAAAAAGAGAGAGCAAATAATATGTTTTGATCTGAATTCAGAATCCATAGTTCTTTTGCTGGATGTGGACAACATTTTTCATCATGAGACTTTTGGAGTTGTCTTAGATCCTTGCATTGCTTAGAAGAGTTAAGTCTATCGAAGTTAGTCATCACATGATGTGGCTGTTACTGGGTACAGTATTCTCCTTGTTCTTCTCACTTCAGTCTGCATCAGCTCATATAAGTTTTTCCAGGTTTTTTCTGAAATTTACCAGCTCATCATTTCATATAGCACAACAGTATTCCATTACATTTAAATACCACAACTTGTTCAGCCATTCCCCAACTGATTGGAATCCCCTCAATTTCCAGTTCTTGACCACCACGAAAAAAGAGTTGCATGTGGGTCCTTTCCCCATTTGTATGATCTCTTTGGGATACAGACCTAGAAATGGTACGGCTGGGTCAAAATTTATGTACAGTATTATAACCCTTTGGGCATAGTTTCAAATTGCTCTCCAGAATGGCTGGATCAGTTCACAACTTCACCAAAAATGCATTAGTGTTCCAATTTTCCCACATGTTCTCCAGCATTTATCATTTTCCTCTTTTGTCATGTTAGCCAATCTGATAGGTGTGATGTGGTAAGGAATTATTTTCTTTGATGAGCTTTTGGATCTCCCTTTCCATTTGGCCAATTCTGCCTTTTAAGGCATTCTTCTCTTCATTGGCTTTTTGTACCTCTTTTACCATTTGGTCTAGTCTGTTCAATGTTTTTTTGTCTTTCCTCTACCAAGTTGTTGACTCATTTTTCATGATTTTCTTGCATCACTCTCATTTCTCTTCCCAATTTTCCCTCTACCTCTCTTACTTGGTTTTCAAAATCCTTTTTGAGCTCTTCCATGGTCTAAGACCAATTCACATTTTGCTTTGAGGCTTTGGATGTAGGAACTTTGACTTTGTTGTCTTCTTCTGCTTCCTTGTCACCATAACAACTTTCAATAGTCAAAGGTTTTGTTTTTTGTTTTGTTTTGTTTTTTCTTTCTCATTTCACCAGATTACTAGTTGACTTTTTAGTCTTTGTTAAAGTAGGGCTCTGCTTATGGGAGGGAGAGTCCACTGTCCCAAGTTTCAGAGGGTTTGTGCAGCTGTTTCAGAGATACTTCTAGAGACCTGTAAGTTTTCAGTTCTTCCAAGATAGTATGATCTAAGGAGAGGTGTTTACTACTCTCCAGGTCTGTGCTCTGGTATGTCAGTGACCACAAGCATTCTTTTCTGCCTTGGAACTGTGAGGAAGATCCCCCCTCCACTGTGGCTGCAAGCTCTGTTATACTAGTACTCCTCACTCTGAGAGTGCCACCCAGGACCTGGATCTGAGTATGGGCAGAGCAACTGAATTCTGTCTCAGTTTTAGCAAAAAGACCCCTGTGATCTCTTTTTAACTAGTTGTTTGACCAGCTTACCATCTGTGGTCTGAGAGCTCTAAAAGTATCCATTGCTGGTACTTATTTAGTCACTCCCAAGGACTGCTACTGGTTTGCTGGGGCCAGGGCTGTGCTAGTGTGGCCTGCACTGGACTGCACTCCACTCTCACCCACGTGTGACAGACCTTTCCTGCTGATCTTCTTAGTTGTCTTTGGTGTCTGTGGGCTGAGAGGTCTGGCAACTACCACTGCTGTGAGTGACTAAGTCACCCCAGTCCTGCTTTGGCTTATCTGGGGCCTAATCTTCACCAGTGTAGTCTGTGTTGGACTGTGCTCCTCTCTCACCCTGACACAACAGAAATTTCCTGCCAACCTTCCAAATTTTCTTGGCCTGGAAATTTGTTTCACTCTGTCTTTTTGTGGGTTCTACTGCTCTAGAATTTGTTTAGAGTCATTTTTTAAAGGTGTTTGGAGGGGTTTTGGGCAGAGCTCAGGGGAGTCCCTGGCTTTACTCTGTCACCTTGACTCCATCTTTGCTAAGAAGCAATCTTTACAGCAAGTTAACTCTGTCAAAGATCTGATATCCAAGTTATATAAGGAATACATTTAAATGTATAACAAGCATGCCTCAATAGATAAATTATCAAAATACATATATATGTAATTCTCAAAAAAAAGAAAAGCATGCTATCAATAGCTACATACAAATGATACAAATCTCTAATAAAAAGGAAAAAAATGCAACACATCAGATTCATAAAGAAAGCATTGCTGCTGGTGGAATTTTGAATTGGTTCAATCATTATGGAAGGTAATTCAGCACTAAACAGTACATACACCTTGACTTGATGATATACCATTAGGTGTGTATCTCCCAAAGAGAGAAAAGAAAGAAGGAACGTACTCATATCTGCCAAATCATTCATAGTAGTTGTCTTTGTTGTAGTATAGAATTGGAAAATAAGGGTATGCTTATCAATTAGAAAAATGACTGACCAAATTATGCTATATTAATATAATAGAACTTTACTGTGCCATAAGAAATGATAAATGGGAAGACACCAAGAGCTGATTAACAAAGGCTTCATCCATAATGTGTAACTTGGGCAGAATCTTGATGGAAACAAGGCATTCCAAAAAGAAAAAGTGAAAGAAGATCACATTTCAGGGGGACAGTTGGTGTAAAGGTAAAGATATTATGTATTCTGCATATGGAAAATCAAGGCCAGTTTATATAAAACAGAGAGTATGTGAAGAGAGAAAATGGTGGTTGGGTTAGGTAATGAAAAACTTTAAGTGTCAAATACAGAGGTTTATGTAGAAATTAAAGTCACTGAAAGTTATTAGGTAATAGAATGACATAGTGGAACATATATTTTATCATAATAAATAGGTATTGAGGAGCAGCTAAGAAGCGCAGTGGATAGAGCACCAGCCCTGAAGTCAGGAGGACCTGAGTTCAAATCTGGCCTCAGACCAAACACTTGACACTTACTAGCTGTGTGACCCTGGGCAAGTCAGTTAACCCCAATTGCCTGGAAAGAAAAAAAAATAGGTATTGAATAGAAATTCTTCTTGAGTAAAATAAGTATTGAAAACATTCTTCTCAGTTTCAGTTTTGCATAGATAGTAATGGGTAATGTGATGTTGTTTCCCTAAATAATTCTAGAGATTACTGAACAGCAAGAACCATAAGACCCAATAATAGGACTCTGGTATAGGAGACCTGTTAGAGGCAATGTAAGGGAGTAATTGAAGGTTAGATAACGTAGGGAAGCTGGAATTTTTACTTTGTATGGCTAGTAATTCCCAGACATCAGGATTTGTGTCTGACCTCTTGAACACTAACCAGACAATTAACAGACCTAGGATACCAAGAAATGTTACTGTTGAAGTAAGATAATATGATATTATGTGGGTGCTGATGAAACCTAGAGTTCCAGGAGAATGTGAGGAGACTTCAGATAGGACCCCAGGTAATGAAGACTTCCTTGTTTGGAGGCCACCTTACTAAAAAAACAAAAAAACAAAAATAAACAGTAACAAAAACAAAACAAAACAAAACAAAATTAGCCTACTTTCTTTTTGTATGTCTAAGGAGAGAGCAGAAAATGTTTTATAAAAATAGAATAGAGAGAACAATAATGATCTAATGAGATATTTGGTAGAATTAAAATCACTGAAAATCTGAGTGAAATTTAAGCCAGAGATCAAACCTTTAAACCCTGAGAGGCAGCTAGGTAGTACATTGGATATAATACTGAACCTAGGTACTGGAAGGGTCAAATATTGCCTTGGACACTTAGTCACTGTGTAATGATGGACAAGTAACTTAACTTCTGTTTTCTCATTTATAAAATGAGAATATCAATAGCCATCTACCTTCCAGGGCTATTGTGATGATAAAATGAGATAATATTTATAAAACACTTCGCAAACTTGAAAGTGCTATGTAAATTCTAGTAATTAATCACCATCATTTCATTTTACAGATATCAGAAAGATTAAGTATGTCACAGATACACATAAAGTAATACAAACTATAGGGTCAAGATTTAAGCTGTTAGGTACTTAAGAGGTCATCTCATACAGTACTATCATTTCAAAGATGAAGAAAGTGATACCCATAGAAGATAAGTAATTTATCTATTGTCATATTGATAGATCAGGATTTGAATTCAGGTCTCCTAATTCCATGTAAAATACTCTTTTCATTACATTACACAACCTAATGTTATTGTCTATGGAGTGCTAGACCTGTAGTCTGGAAGACCTAGGTTCACATTCTACCATGAATACTTACTAGCTGTTTGACTGGATAAATCAATTGACCTCTCTGTCCTTAATTTCCCTCTTTTGTAAAAAATAAGATGGCTTTCCTTTATGACCTTTGAAGTCTCTTCCTGAACAAAATCTATGATCCTAAGAGTCACCTGAGTAAACACAAGATCAAGTTGAACAATGCCGTATGTCCTAGTTATCATTCAACAGTGTTACTGATGGCTTTGGCCTGTTCTGACCTATATTCCTGAATCTTGGGGCAATTGCAAGGGCTCCAGAATCTCTAAAACCCTTCACCTAGCTTAGCAATTTTAAGTCAGTAAAGAAAATTCCACAGAGTCCATTGGTTGAAGAGCCCCTGTGTAACAAAAGAGAGGGAATTTTGCTTTAAATACAAACAAAGCAAAATGTAGTTATATATGACAAACACATATCACTTGACTGCACTGAAACTGAATTGGATTGTTATTGCTTTGTTGGAGGAAAACATTTTTCTAGTCTTTTATTGCCCATGTGCAGTCCACAGTCCCCTGTCATTAACAAAATCATCTTGAAACTCTGGCATTGCTTGGCTGCAGATGAAAAATTAAGTGGCATCTTTACATTTTTGCCCCTCATCTCATTGAAGATAGAGATTTGGTTGCACTTGTATTTTAGTCCATCTAATCAGGCAGCACATTTCTTGTCACATCCACACCTGGTCAGCTCCTGTGTGCCAACTGAGCACAGTGTGATGATATGTCTGAAGGTAATTATTTCTATCACACACATAAAGTCAAAAGATATGAGATTCATCACATGTTTACCTTTTGTGGGAACTTCATTTTTCACTTTAAATGCCTATGTGGGTTGGCCTGTATGGAAGAACCAAAGACTCTGAAACACAGATTTCCAAAAATTGAAAGACTTATGTGGTGCATCAGACTAGAATTAAATTAATTGAAAAGAGCAATATCAAGGAAGGAAAAGAAAAGAAAAATAAAAACATGAACACTGATCAGTCCACTAGTTCTATAAAGTAAATAGTGACATATATTTTAATGTTAGAAAGTGTGTGAGGATTAGGAATAGGTGGGAAAATACCACAATCAGTGGACCTTTTCTGTCATTGTAAATCTTATTTTTCAAATTTTGATGGAAAGAATTTTTAGAACATACTACACAAATACCAATGATATTTTACTATGTTATAAATACTTCAGATATAATTTTGTAGTATTAAGATTTATTCCCACTTTATTCTTCATGTGATTAAAAAAGTTTAACTCCCCTAATGGTTTTGTGATACTTTCACATGTCTTTCTTCTCCCTAAACCTTTGTGTAGAGTTATTGATTAAATCATCTCCTCTTTCAGGACTCTCAGGTATTTAGATTATGATGGCCCTTTGGAGTCTTGTTCTGCCAGTCAATCAATAATTGCAAGAGAATACTTTGTATCATATTTAGCAGACTAAGCTCTCTGAGGAAAGGATTAGTGAATAGTTACTGAGTACATTTTAAAGGCAGAATTTTCTCTAAAATATCTGTTTCTATTCTGGGATCATACAACCGGATACGATCAAAATAACGATGTGGAAAGAAGGAAATAAGATGTCCTAAATACAGTGTAGTCATCAGATCTGCATATTCTGAAAGACCCAATTCTTCTCTGCCTGAAAATTTTATTTTTGTATTTTTTAATAAAAGCTTTGCATATTTTAGGAGTGATATGGACAATCAATACCATATCAATCTGGAATTAACTCTATGCATGAGGTCACTAAAATTTCCTTAGCACAGCTCAGCAAAATAATTTTACTTAGCATTAATCTATTGTTGAAATTCCAGAAAATATTTTTTAAAACCGCCTTTAATTATATATGTTATAATGAAAATCTGAAGAGGAAGGAATATAGCCAGTTTCTATTGTGAAAGGAAAAGTAAACACCCTTGCATGTGGTATTTGTAGATAGAATGTTGGACTTGGAGATAAGAAATTCTAACTTTCAGACTTACTGATTTTGTGACCATGTAAATCATGTAATCTAACAGCTCATGTTTCAGACCCAGTTTCCTCTTGTGAAAAATAGAGAAAATAGTACCTCTTTCCCCCCTTTTTTTTGTGAGAGTTAAGTAAAATGATGTACATAAAGTTCATTGTAAAATTTGAAGCACTGTGTAACCATTAGGTATTATTATATTTTTCCATATGCTGCCAAATTCATCCTTCTTTCCTTCAAATTCTCTAAATTCTTCTTGATGAAAGTGTGATTATACCAGGGGCAAAAAAATTCTCTGAATATAGTGATGCCACATGACTTTATCTGTAGTGAAACCTGAAACTTTGGGTAGAGAGGATACTTCTGGGTTAGTAATAGTGTAGATGTCCTATAGTCACAACATTTCAAGTGTTTCTCAGAAATGAAAGAGATGTGGATTGATACTAAGAGGATATTTGCTTAAATCCAAGTTCTTCTACATACTACACAAATAAATGGCTCTGGGAGAGTCACTTACCCTTCAAATCCTTGATTTCCTCATGTATAAAATGGAGTTGAGCTAGTTTATCTCTCTAGTCCCTTTTGGTTGTAAATGCTCAAAGCTTGTTTGTTGTAGTTGGAATCAGCATAACTTGGGCATTTTCATCATTATCTATGCAGTATTTTAAGTCCCATAAATTCCTTAGTATACAGGAGATACTAAGATAATGTCATCATTCTCTGAAAGAGTAAAATAGAATGCTTAAAGCAGTGAGATTTCTTTCTAATTTAAAAAAAAATGTCATTAACATTCATGGAAAATATACTTCAACTCTTTGAGGCATTTGTAATTTCATCAACTCTTCCAAACATGCAAAACAAAATCATCAATGCTGTTTTATCATAACTGATTCTTGTCTATTTCTTGCAATAAAACACAGGAAATTCCCTGTCACAGAAGTTCCAGCCAAGAGGCTAAAGATCTTCCTCTAGATCTCTTAAAATTTAATAGATGCTAGTGGAATACACAATTTGCCCACAGATTATTTTCACTACATGAACAATCTCCCTTATTTTCTGGTCATTTGTTTTTCAAACAACATAATTCATACCTTTACTCTTGAACAATTCTTCATTAATAATGTTTATCACCTTTTTGTGCCCACTATGTGCCACTAAATTTTCCTTTGGTTGATTCTCAACTTTAATTCTTCATAAAGTATGGTATTTAATAATTTATAGTCATAAAGCATCATGGGAAGAAGATTTGTATTAAAATCACAGACTAAGAAAAATTATTCTAAAGATATTTAAGGATTAAATTGGAAGCACAACAACAATAAAAAAAATTAATGGAAAAGATCTGTAATTAGCAAAATAACAAACTCCATCATCAAGGAACTTAGAAGCATCATACATAGACCCTAACATCAGAGTTCTCTCTACATAATGATGTTTTCAGGTAGTCTTATACTCCTATGCAGACTATCTCCCTTTTATACTTCAACATATGGTCTATGGGCAAAGTGGTTTGCTTGTCCTCTCCCACATCAGAATTCTAGTGCCTTGAGGGAAAAAGTTTTGCCTTTTCCTTTCTTTGCACACCCAGAGCTTAGCATAAAACCTAGCACATAGTGAATACTTAATAAAAGTGCTTGTTATTTTTGTTGATGATGATTGCATCAAGCCTTAGTATAATGGAGAGGTTCCTGTATGAGATCCAAAACCACTCCTGGGTTTGACATAATCATCGATATAGGACATAAGAAGTGGATAAAGAATGCTTTTTTGTCCGGAATTTGATGGGCAATTAGATAACTGACCTATAGTGACATTTATCTAAATACAGTTAGATAACTGATCTATAGTATTTGTTTATCCAGTAGTAAATATATCTTTAACATATATTGAAAATGAACAAATTACACTCAGAGCTAAATAAGGGGAGGAGAGTTGTCTAGATTAACTCTGGAAAAATACAGTTACTTAAATGACTACAATTATCTTTAAGAAATACCCATTTTTTAAAATTTCTTTTAAAACATATTAGTTGATATATTTGGTCTTCATGTCACAAACATTTCTTTTTTTTTTTGTGAAGATCAAATGAGATTTTTTTTTAACATTTGTTTTTAAAACTTTGGGTTCCAAATTTTCTCCCTTCCTCACTCCCCATCCACCCTCCTTTAGAAGACAAGCAACTTGATACAGGTTATATATGTGTAGTCATGCAAAACACTTCCATAGTAGTCATGTTGGGAAAAACTAAGTATATTTCCCTTCATCCTATCCCACTCCCCATTTATTTTATTCTCTCTTTTGAACCTGTCCCTCTTTAGAAGAATTTGTTTCTGATTACCACCTCCTCTAATCTGCCCTCCCCTCTATCATCTTCCTACTATCTTGTTCCCTTCTCCTCCTATTTTTTGTAGGGTAAGATAGATTTCCATACCAAATTGAGTGTGTATGTTATTCCCTCCTTGAGCCAAATCCAATGAGAATAAGATTCACTCATTCCTTCTCACCTTCCCCCCATTTCCCCTCCACTGTAAAAAGCCTTTTCTTGTCATTTTATGTGAGATAATTTACCCCATTCTACATCTCCCTTTCTCCTTCTCCCAGTATAATTCTCTCTCACCCCTTAATTTTATTATCCAGATATACCATCTCTTCATCTTCAACTCACCCTGTGCCCTCTATCTATCTATCTATCTATCTATCTATCTATCTATCTATCTATCTATACATACATATAATTTTTTTCCTCCAACTACCCTAGTAGTGACAAAGGTCTTGTGAGTTACAAATATCATCTTTCCATGCAGGAATGTAAACAGTTCAACCTTAATAAGTCTTTTATTATTTCTCTTTCCTTTTTACCTCTTCATGTTTCTACTGAGTCTTGTATTTGAAACTCAAATTTTCTATTCAGGTCTGGTCTTTTCATTAAGAATTCTTGAAAGTCCCCTGTTTCACTGAATGACCATTTTTTCCCCTGAAGGATTATACTCAGTTTTGCTGGGTAGGTGGTTCTTGGTTATAATCCTATCTCCTTTGCTCTCTGGAATATTATATTCCACATCCTCCAGTCCCTTAATGTAGATACTGCTAAATCTTGTGTTATTCTGATTGTGTTTCCACAATACTTGAATTGTTTCCTTCTGGCTGCTTGCAATATCTTCTCCTTGACCTGGGAATTCTGACACTTGGCTATAATATTCCTTGGAGTTTCCCTTTGGGGATCTCTTTCAGGAAGTGATCGGTGGATTCTTTCAATTTCTATTTTGCCCTCTGGTTCTAAAATATCAGGGCAATTTTCCTTGATAATTTCTTGAAAGATGATGCCCAGGCTCTTTTTTTGATCATGACTTTCAGATAGTCCAATAATTTTAAAGTTATCTCTCCTTGATCTATTTTCCAGGTCAGTTGTTTTTCCAACGAGATATTTCACATTGTTTTCTATTTTTTCATTTTTTTGAATTTACAGTGTCTTGATTTCTCATAAAGTCACTAGCTTCCAATTGCTCCATTCTAATTTTTAAGAAAGTATTTTCTTCAGTAAGCTTTTGCACTTCCTTTTCCATTTGGCTAATTTTGTTTTTTTGGGCATTCTTCTCCTCATTGGCTTTTTGGATCTCTTTTGCCATTTGGGTTAGGCCATTTTTTAAAGTGTTATTTTCTTCAGTGTTTTTCTGGGTCTCCTTTAGTGAGCTGTTCACTAGTTTTCATGATTTTCTTGCATCACTCTCATTTCTTTTCCCAGTTTTTCCTCTACTTCCCTTACTTGCTTCTCAAAATCCTTTTTGAGCTCTTCTGTATCCTGGGACTAATTCATATTATTCTTGGAGGGTTTGGATGTAGGAGCTGTGACTTTGTTGTCTTCTTTTGGTTGTATGTTTTGATCTTCTTTGTTACTAAAGAAAGATTCTATGATCTGACTTTTTTTTGCACCTTTTGTTTGCTCATGATCTCAGCCAATTACTTGAGTTATCAACTCTTTGGTAAGGTAGAGGTCTGCTTCCAATGTGGAGAATGTACTGTCCCAGGCTTCGGGGGTTTCGTGCAGCTGTTTTCAGAGATACTTCTAGGGACCTGTAAGTTTTCCATTCTTCCAAGTTGGTATGATCAAAGATGAGGTGTTTTTTCCTTTCCTGGTCTTTGCTCTGGTCTATGAGTGACAACAAGCACTCTTTTCTGCCTTGGAACTGTGAGGAGGATTCCCTCTCCACAGCCACTGCCAGCTCCACCACATCAGCACTTCTCCTTGTCCCAGGATTGCCACCCAGAATGTGACCCAGATCCAAGCACAGGCAAAGCAAGAGAATCCTACCTCAGCACCAGCAAAGAGATCCCTGCATCCCCCTCTGATCAGCCACCTTATTCCCCCTCAGTCTGTGGGCCAGAAGCTCAGGAAGCAACCACCGGGCCAGAGCTGCAGCTGGGGCTGGGGCTGGGGCTGCTCTTCTCTCTCACCACAGTCAGACTTTTCCTACTGACCTTCTAAGTTGTCTTTGGTGTTAGTGAGTTGAGAAGTCTGGAAACCACCACAGCTGCCCATGATTCAGTCTTCTGAAGCCTGCTCCAGGTTTGCTGAAGCCTGTTTTGCCTGCACGCCCCTGCCAAACTGTGTTCCTTTCCCAGCCAGGCATGATAGACCTTTCTAATCACCCATCTAGGTTGTCTTGGGCTGGAAATTTGTTTTACTCTGTCTTTTTGTGGGTCCTGCTGCCTTAGAATTTGTTTAGAGCCATTCATTACAGGTATTAGGAGGGGTTTGGGGTTGAGATCAGGCAAGTAACTGCTTTTACTCCTCCATCTTGGCTGTGCCCCCCTGAAAATCTCACTTACATTTCTCAATATGTAACTACTGCAATCTACCCCTATAAGTAGAGGTGATTTTTATAAGAATAAAAAAAGAAAAGAAATTCAACAAAACTAATATACACACCCAAGTTTGTCATAACATGTAGCATTCTAAATCCAAAGTTCCTCACCTTTTCAAAGAAAGGAAACAGGATCATTCTCATATCTCTTCTTTTGGGTCAAGTTTGGGCATTATAATTTTACTATACTCAGTTTTGACTGAGTTGTGGCTGTTATTCTTTTTATTGACATTGTTGTAGTTGTTTTTCTGGTTCTTCCAACTTCATTTTCTATAAGTTCCTATAAATATTGCTATATTTCTGTCTTTTCAAGTATTTATTGCATCTTAGAACAAAATAATACTGTTATATTCCCATATAGAACTTATTTAACTATTCTCTAGCTGATGGTCATCTACTTTGTTTTTAATATTTTGCATGAAAAAATGCTTTTCATAAATATTCTGGATTATATGGAACTTTTTTTATCACTGACCATTTTGTAAGTATATGTTTAGCACTGGAATTTCTACATCAAAGAGTAAGGACATTTTACTTTTTATATATATATATATATAGCTCCAAATTGCTTTACAGAATGGCTGAATCAATTAGTTCTCCACTAACAATGATTCTGTATGTCTGTCATTCCACAATCTCCCCCTCCAAAAAAAAATTTTGATTGTTCCGATTCTTTTGTTATCTTTGCCAATTTACTAGGTGTGAGGTGAATGCTCAGAGTTTTTTGCTTATAATTTCTCTTATTTGTAGTACTTTGGAGCATTCTTTCATATGGTTATCAATATTTTATAATTCTTTTGAGAAGTTTGTTTCTTTCATTTGATTACTTATTAAAGAACACAAGTGGCTTTTAGAAGGGATCCATCTTAAATACTAATATTCTAACAGAATTATGTTTGCTAGTCATATAGTCTAATATTTAAAGAATAAAAATTGAGTATAACTCAGATATCACTGAAAAGGTGTATGGTTAAAGTCAGCAGGCCACAGATATAATGCATAAATTACCACAAAGAAGAATCAGAGTAAAAGATGTAATGAAAGAAATGTATGATAAAAAAAAAAGTTTACTCAAATGGCAAAAAGAAAACAAATCTTTTGCAATTCTCTAGTATCTTTATGATGTCAAAATAAATCAAGAAAAGCCTCCATTCAAAATGTTTAGTCATCCTTTGTGATGAATTTCTAGGAAAACACGGACAAGAGTTACGTGGCTATTGTTGGCCATATGTTGGTCCTTTTATGATTTTGAGCTCTTTGAGGGAAGGGTCTATCTTTTTCTTTTTCTGTATATGCGGTGCTTAGCACAATGCCTGGCATATAGTGGGCATTTAATAAATACTTGTTTCCTTCCTTCTTTCTATTTGAGTATTTCAGAATATTTCAGATAATGTTATCTATGTTTTATTGTAATTTTTTATTTATTTTGTTAAATATTTCCCAAACATATTTTAATATGGTTCAGGAAATGCTTGTGTTTTGGATAATTATTTCTGTGTTCTAAGACATGACCCTCTAAGTGAGGGTAAATGGTTGCTACACAGAAACAGGCAATTGATGTGTGAACTTAGAATAAACACCTTGGAAACTGATTCATTTCTTCTATTTACCTAGGATGGAAATATACTCAGCTTCATACAAAACATATTTGCTAGTTCATTCATTTTGCTTAATAAGTTGGATTCTTCCCAACCATTTCATGGCTTAAAGAAATGCTGGGCAAATTTTAACTAATGTAATTTGTTAAAACAAATAGACACTACTCTTGAAAACTGGGATTTATATTAGTGGCTGGCACAGCTTTAACTGTAGCAGAGGGAGTGAGACCCTTTACTGATCAGCAGCAACACTCTTGATAACATTAGACATGAGCACAGAAGACCTCCATTTTTCTTATAAAATATAGAGCACTTGGCATGTTTTCTTTCTACCCAACCTCCATATTATTTCATCTAAAACCTTCCAGGGCTCCTTTCCAGAACTAAGTGTAAGTATACTATTTCAGAGCTTTCCACATAAGAGTCCATTCAAGAATTTTCAAGTTCCTAATTTAAGTAATATATTTTGGAACACTGTTAGGATGAGCACACAATCATTAGGATATTCTAGAGGATACCGTGGAGGACTGGGATGATCACCTCCTGAAAGGGTTAGTAGAGTTGTATTAAAATAGGGATATATTTGTTTGTCTCCCTTTTAGGACTTAGAATATCCCAAAAAGAGGATGTCAGGATTTCTGCTATGAGCACCCCTGTCAATAAAGACCTTGCCTCTTGGACCTTATGTTGCAGTTTGTTTGTACTTCTCTTTTGCACTTATTATTTTTTATTTTTGTATTATATTAATTCATACATTATATTCTGCTTTTGGACTTTAAATTTCATATGGACAGGGACCCATCAGAGATTGTTCTATGCACACATGTGGCAGACACCATTTCTTGTATAAATGTTGTATCTCTTCCAGGGCTCAGTGCGGTACTCAGTGTATAAGAGGTGCTTAATAAATGCTTGCTGAATAGAGTGGACTAGGCAAACAGTGTATTGTGTACATTACTTTATCCCTCAGGACAGTACACAAGTGAAAGTCCAAGTCCCCATTCATTGCATTCTGCATAGCTACATGATGGTGAACTGATGGAACCAGATGAATAAACAAAGTATTAACATTACTTTCTGTCTGTGAACAAACAAACAAACAAACAAAAAATCCTTCAATGTCTCTTTGTTGCTTCTAGGATAAAATGCAAAATTTTCTGTGTTGCATTTAAAGCTTTCTATTGTTTGGCTTTCATCTAGCTTTCAAGGTTTTTTGTTGTTGTTTGTTTGTTTGTTTTTTGTTTTCTCTTCATATATCTCCATTCTAGTCAATTGGAGCTACTATATATTTCATGAATGTTCCATCTCCATTTTCTGTACCTTTGCCCCTCATGTTTGCTACATACTCCAGTGTCATCACTGCTTCTTGGAATACTCATTTTCCTTCAGAGCCCAACTAAGGTGCCACCTATTACATGACACTTCTATTTTCCTTGACTTTTTCCCCAGTTTGCAGTACTATTTCTTGACATCGCTTTGCATCACGTTGTTTATACTTTGAATGTACTTGTATAAGTAGTGTGAAAGCTTCTTGAGGGCAGGTACTGTTATTTTTGTCTTGTTTCCACAGCACATGGTATGATGCATTGTACATAGTTAACTGTTTGACAAATATTTGTAAAATTATATTGAATAAGGGTACCTTCAGGATCTCAGAGTAATTGTGAGTACCCTGGAAACATTTAAGTTTTCCCGGAATGTTATAAGATATTCCAGAATCACCTATAGTTCTCCCAACTACCTCTATGTGTGTACTCCAGTGCTTCCCAGAAATCTTTATGCAATTGCAAAGCATCTTTGTATTATATTAATGACCACATGATGACTGATGTGCCCATCAATGTGATTGACCCAATGTGACAGTATTCTATCTATTCCTCTTGCTCCTCCTCATTTCTTTATCTCTTCAGTCCCCCCATAGGCATTTTTAACCACTCATGTCTCGCTCTGTCCTCCCTTGGTGAGACTGGGATATCCTGGTCTATTTCATGATCTTTCTAGTTTAATTATAAGATTTCAGCTTTATCTTCTTAGCACTATATCAACAAATCATAAACAAAGAATGTGACAAAGAAGAATGAAATCCAAATGTAAAAGGATCTAGAGATCTTGTGTCCAGCTTAATTCTATTTAATTCAAAAAATATATGTTACATGCCTATTATGTGCAAGAAACTCTATAAGATGCTGGGGATATAAAGGAAAAGAAAAATAGTAGCTTCCCTCAAGGCACTTAAATTCTATAGTATAACTGGACAAAATTTTTTCAGCATCTATCTTAATGAATAATAATCATTCCAAAAGGATACTTTGCTCTTGTTGACTTTTTCATTACATTTGAAAAGAAAGGAAAAAACAAACAAACAAACAAGTCATATCTTTTTTTTTTTTTAATTTTCCAGGCATTCTAAGATTGAATAAAATCCATGTAATTATCAAACCAAGTTTTCTGGTTAGCCAGCTGCTCCCTACATTTGGATAGTTGGGTGGTAACTCCCTTGGTTCCATCAACTTAAAATGAAATAAAAAAATTCTGTCAGTTTAACATGACACCTGCACTGTCAAATATGTCTCTAGCCATCTGGAAGGCAATATTACCAAGGTTCTTGGCTCAATTATTATCAATTTCAAAGAAAGGAAATACTTTTGCAGGAAAATAAACTTTTGCTGTAAAGATCTATTTTCTTTCCCTATTTCTACCCAAACACAATAAAGCTTCAAACTGCCCATGTTTGATTTTAAAACAGACACACATGATGTCCTGAAAGATGGTATTACCTATAGACCAAATCCTAAAATTCCATGCCTCTGTGGGTACTATGTTAATGAAAAAGTTCAGCTATTCATAATTGCTTAAGAACATTCTTAATTCTAAAATAATTGTAAGCTCCTAGAATTTGACAGACTTGCACTTTGCAGAATCCTTATGAATACTCAGGAAAAATATCTCTTTCCACTTACAATGTAAGTATTGATTATTGTATGCATCTTCAATGATATGACTTAGAGACCAGGGAATATCTTTTGTAAAATACATAGAAGTATTGCCTTGATTTTTGATTGCTTATTCTATTTTGAAATACACACACACATACACAAATATAATTTTAAAATATAAGAATTCAATTAGGTCATCCAGAATTTAAATTGTGAATTAATCCACACTCCAATCTCTGAAATATTCACTCTATACCATGGGGGGTTTTATCATTTAAAGGGAAGAAAATAACCTTTCCATCAATCAATAGAACATTTATTAGGTACCTACTATGTACCAGAAATTGTGCAAGACACAGAAGATATTAAAACAAAAAATGAAGTATATCCTGCCCTGGAAAAAGCAAAATATACTTTTTGCTTTAATATGTTAAATAAGAGCACTAGTTAGACAAGATAGATAAAAATAAGTTTGATTTTATTCCTTAGTGCCTGAAAACCACAAACTTAAATACCTTAACTACTGAGAACACTTAAACTCTTTTTTTCCTTCTTCATCCTTTCCAAAATTTCCTTAATATTTCATCTCTATTTTATTCTTCCTAGAGGTCATAAAATATACTTTTTTGTAAGATTTTGGAAAAATATCTCTGTCTTTCAACCTCAATAGAAATATTGGTAGTAAAATGAACATCTGACTATAGAGTCAGCATTTTTAATGACACTACTGATAGATCATTAATGGTAATGGAATGAATGTTATTCTTATTGTATAATATATAAATACATGTATGTTAACTTCAGTAACTTATCAGTGATGCAATAACAAATGTTTATTATGAACATAGGTATAAACGTCTTAATTTTTAGCTGTCCATGGTTAGTATAAAATACACGTATAAAGCAGATGAAATAGACAGGTATGTCCATGTAGGTGTGTCAGTGACTTAGCTAATGATTTCTAAAAGCCTGGAAAATTTCTGCCAGTTTATTACCATTTTCCCATTATTCCCATGTCAGCCAATCATCATGCTCTACAGATAACTGTGCCCCAATTGGGATTCCTGTTTCTAGTCAAAATGTTGAATATTTTAAATTTCATTTCATGATTTCTCTACTTTGGGAGCAATTTTACTGTCATCTCATAAAAACTTGGAAACGTCATGAAACTTTTGAAAAGTAGACTACCAATAATTAAAATGTTATCAGAGATGTCAGTGACAATCTCACTGATATATGCCCTCCCAGTAATTTCTTTGCATGATACATGCAGAGGCAAGAGGAAAAAAGCTCTATAAAATGAAAATCATGTTGACAAAAAATACATACGCTCTGTACCACATACCCATAGATGTCATGGTTTCAGATTCTATAATAAAGAAATACATTGCAAAATGAAATGCATGGAGACATGAGACTATTAGGTACTGTAAACTGTCATTTTTCATGTTAACAGACTGTTTTGTCAGTGTTATGTAGAAGAAACGCTGATATATAAAACAAAATCCTTAACAGATCTGTCTCCCTTTGTCCATTTTTTTCTTCCTTTTTTTTATGAACTTAAATTTAGCAGTCCTCGAAAGAACCTGGTTTCACTTTTAGCCCTTCAAGAATTCCCCAAGCTGGATTTTATTTTTCATCTACAGTCTCCTTGCATCCTGTATATCTTTCATCTCACTTTATAGGCAAAGCGTCACAAAATTTGAAGTTAGAAGATTTGAGGAATGCCTTTGTAAAAGGAGAATTATAAGAGTGCAGGGATTACTCTTCTCTCAAGGGATGGCACAGAATGAAAATCAATCATGTGAATTAAGGGCTTTTGACAAATAAATAATTTATACACACTCACTAAATTAATTAGCCAATTTCCAAGTCAAGCTCAGTACAGTATGCTAGGTTCACCACCATCACATCAACTGAAGAGCAATCATCCTGCCATCTTTTCTTTGCAACTTGGAATTGACTCATTCTGTCCAGGAAGTTTCAATATCAGTCCAAAGGCTACCTTGAAAGAGAATGTATTAGCCAAGACCAAGTGGGAAACTGTCCCCTCCTCTTTTTTTTTAATATCAGAAAAGAGCAAAGAGTATAGCAAGTATTTCTTCATAAACACTCTGACTACTGTATTTAATAGTGTTGACATTTACATAAATGGATTGCAGTGTAGTTGTAGAACATATACTGGGATGATTCCATAATCCCATTTTAATTAGATGGATGTTGCAAGCATACAAAAATCACAAGCTGCACTCCCTGTGGTGATGCCACACTGGCAAGGAATCAATCACCATGGCTCTGGTTGCCATAGAAACTGATAGCAACTGCACCACCATCTAAGTGGCAAATGATTGGTGGTGTACTCATAACACAGGGAGAGCAATGAGTTTTTCTATCCTGTCCAGCAGCTGTGCCAGAGAGTTAATTAAAAGCAGAGAACATGAAATAAATCTAAATCTGTGAAGAAATGAAATGTACAGTACAAATTGAATTCCCGTGTTGGACAGAAATTAATATGCAGCGCAAACCACAGAGCTGCCTGAACGAGCAGCAGCTGGAATTCTCGAGAAATGTTGCCTCCGAGGCGGTTAAGGCTGAAATGTGGAGAGGGCACCTCCTTATCTTATTACCTAAACAAGCACTTTGTTCAGCGTTTGTGTTGACTGATGCATGCAAATTGCAACCTCACATGTTAAGGGTTCCCTTTCCCAAGCAGGAAGGACAAAGCTTAACTAAGATTTAATTAACAAACTGTTAGCAATGGCAGTTTATCAGCTGTGAACACGATGTAAGAAAACGTTTCTACTCCTGTACTAGAATTCACCAGACAGCCTTTGTGAAAGTCAATGTGTTTTTATTGATAAGCCGTGATTGCTAAACTCATATTTCAAATATCACAAGTCTAGTAGCAGGCACCTGAAATTCCTTACCAAGAAATAAGGAGAGCTTGACATTAAAATCAAGAATTTTTTTTTTCCATAGCAAGGGCTGTAACTGATCAGGTATGAAATATTTAACTAGAGAGAAACAAATTTTCTTAGTGTTGTCCACCTCCATTATGCTATTTAAGTGTTGTCTGGGAAACTTGGGACTCTAGCAAAGACCTACAGAATTCTGTTTTCAGTGAAGAAAACTACATGCTGTGTGTGTGTGTATGTGTGTGTGTGAAACACAATATATCAGCAACATTACTACCAATCCCACCACAAGGAGACAACTTGGTATCTGATAACTACTCTGTCCTGATGAAATGACATTACATAGTTGGAGAAAAGAGGATGGCTCCTCAGATCATTGAATATACCACTCTCCCTGGTAAGAACATAAAAAAAATTTAGGTAGTAATTATACCCAACTAACAAAAAATAAAATGGCACTGTACAAATACACTAACATTGTATTATTATTGCACACTTGTATGGACATACATTCTGCTCTGGAGGTGGCTAACATCTTCCTCTGCTGAAGACATATTTGAGCCAAGTCATTGTGTTAGTAAATGTTTAACAGTTCTCTCTCTCTCTGCTTGTCTCTCTTTTCTCTCTCTCCATCTATAATACACACACATATACACATGTAGTGTTAATATGAGCACAAGATGAGATAGGCATATATATACACACAAACTGTATATATATGTGTGTGTGTGTGTGTGTGTGTGTACGGGGGGAGAGAGAGAGAAAGAGAGAGGGAGAGAGAATTGACAAACATTTACCAGAACACCATGGGTACAAATGACTTTCACTCACATTTAAATTTAACGTGTATTATTAATATTTTCTCCATTGCTTTCTTAAATCTAGAAATCAACAAAAGAACAAAGCCCAGATTTACAGCTTAGCTTATTTTTGAGGTGTCAGTTATCATACTGAAAATTTAACAACCATCTCTCTAGTGAAAAAGAGCTCCAGCATACCTCTTGTTGACCCTGATTCCAAGCATATGAAGCATATGAAGCAAATATCACACAATATTCCAACCACCATGGTTATTGGGATGCTTGCATGCCTTGGATTTAATATAAAATAGTGCAGTCTATTCATCAAAAATGACAAATAGATTTTCATGTTATTTAGAAAATTAATTCAGAAACTTTATAATCAGGGGAAGGCATCCATGCATTTGATATTAAGTATATGTTTGCTAACAGATATGGTTGATGCCATTTTAAGAAAAAAGCTTAAAATTAGTGTGCTGGGGACAATAAATATTGTTGAAGTAAACTCAATATGTTCAAGCATGGTTATAACCACATGCTTGTAATTTATGCTATTTCCAAGTTAATTTTATTGCTGCTGTTGTCTTTGAAGTACTCTGTATGGAAGCACAGCTATTCTTTAGTAAAAAGGATACCTACATTCATAGGTATGTGTTTTGAATGCATAAAAAGAGGATCAATGAGAAAGAAAAGACATAATTTATTTTTGTACAGTGGACTTAAATATAGTGCTAAGAACATAGAAAACAAAAAAAGACCTGTTTTAGGAAATATAACAGAAGCTTAAAACATATTCAATATACAAGATTTCTCTCTCTTAATGGAAAATTTGGGAGAGTCAAAAAGTGTTATTGAGAACTTCCAAAATTTTATTATTTTATTTGATAAACATTAATTTAGAATCTACTTTGTGCAAAGTGATATTACTAGATATATGTGGCATACAACTGTAAATAAGATTTTGTCCCTGGAAATATCAGATATATGAAAAAAGAAATATTATATGAATTGCAAGTTGTGCAAAGATCAGGAGCATAGGAGCCAAGAACAAGAAAAGGTCACTTCCATATGCTAAAGAAAAAGAAAATTTCATTAAGTAGATGGCATTGGAGTTGGTCGTTGAAGGATCAACAAAATCATAGATAATAGATGGAAATTGTGGAGTAAAAGAGATCATTAAAGGCATAGAGAATTGGTGACAAAGGTTCAGAAGTAAGAAAACATGGGAGATGTTTAGTCAGTAGAACAGCTACATAGAAGTGTAAAGGGAAAGTGTTTGAGATAGGGCTAGAAGAGAATGAATGGTTAATAGGTGACAGATTAGAGAGTCATGATGGACACAGTTTCAATAATACATGTGCTCATGTTATTCAATAATAATTACTATGCCTCTTACCCAGCACAATTAGGAACTAGAGTGCTATGACATCAAATATTATGGTTACCTGAGAATCTCCACAGATATAATTATCTGCAGCATACTTACTGATTTTCAAATATTTTGAATATAATAAACTGCAGTTAAAAATGTTACAAATTTTGTTGTGTACTTCTTGCATAGTTGAAGTTTCAGTTTGGGAGTATGTAGAGTGAGGACTTGGGATTTATTGCCCAGGTTTTCTTGTATCTACCTCCTAAATTATGCCCAATAAAACAATCTGAGGAATCAGTTGACCAACCTGTCAAGACAAAATGTGTCTCAGTTTTGGAAGAGTTGAATTAATTGTTTTTACTTGCTTAAGGTCAAAGAAGCATAGACAGTTTCATTACACTGACTAGAAGAATGTGAGTACTAAATAGTAAATGCTGTGAATTCAGATCAATTTTGAGGAATGCTGAGAATCAAAGTATTGAAGCAAGGAAGGCAATAGTGGTAACTATTAGAGCTTAATTAAGGTCCTTCCTTATTAAATAAACAGTGATGCATGTGGCTTTTGACTGCATGAAGAGCAGAGGAGAGGAAATGTTGATTCCAGGAGGTCAGAGTGGAGATGACTGCTTCTAAGATGTAAGCAGTTGACTATGGTACAATACAGATTAAACACCAGGAAAGGAAAAGCCAAGTAAAATAGAACGGTCTATAATAGTTCTCCTTAAGAAGGGGTGGACAGTTTTCTACAACAAATCTCAATCACTTTTAACCTTATATGGTCAGATCAATGTATTATTATTGAAATAATAATAATTTGATCAGATAGGATATACAAATACCATTACTGTATATTCATTTTATAGAAGAACAATTTGAAGTTCAGAAAAGTTAAGTAATTGGCGTTTTCTTTTACTATTCTTAAAGTTTTCTTTTTAAAAAAATAATTTATTTATTTTTAGTTTTCAACATTTACTTCCATAAAATTTTGAGTTCTAAATTTTCTCTCCCTTTCTGCTCTCCACCCTTCCCAAGACAGTGTGCAATCTGATATAGGTTCTACATAAACATTCATATTCAACATTTTCACATTAGGCTAGTTGTAAAGAAGAACTAGAACCAGTGGGAGGATCCATGAGAAAAAAGAAACAAAAGAGAGAAAGAGAGACAGACAGACAGACAGAGAGAGACAGAGAGAGACAGAGCAAATAGTATGCTTCAATTTGCATTTAGACTCCAGACTCGATAGTGCTTTTTCTGCATGCGGACAGCACTTTTTGTCATGGGATTTTTGGAGTTGTCTTAGATCCTTGCCTTACTAAGAAGAAATAAGTATATCAAAGTTAGTCATCACACAATGTGGCTGTTACTGGATACAATGTTCTGGTTCTGTTCACTTCACTCAGCATCACTTCATGTAATTCTTTCCAAGTTCATATTTTCTGTGCATCATTTCTTATAAAACAATAGTATTACATTATGTTCTTATACCACAACTTGTTCAGTCACTCCCCAATTGATGATCATTCCCTCAACTTCCAATTCTTTGCCACCACAAAAAGAACTGCTATAAATCTTTTTGTACATGTGGATAATTTTCCTGTTTTTATGATCTCTTTGGGACACAGACTTAGAAGGGGTGTTGCTGGGTCAAAGTGTAGCACAGTTATATAGCCCTTTGGGCATAGTTCCAAATTGCTCTCCAGAATGGTTGGATCAGTTCACAACTCCACCAACAATGCATTACTGTTCCAATTTTCCCACATCTTCTCCAGCATTTATAATTTTAATTCCTGTTCTAATTTCTTCAATTTCTTTTTCTTCTCTTACTGCTAAAGCTAACATTTCTAGTACAATAATGAATAACAGTGGTGATAATGGACAAACTTGTTTCATCCCTGATCTTATTGAAAATGCTTCTGGCTTATCCCCATTGCACATAATACTTGCTGATGGTTTTAGGTAGATGTTATTTATCATTTTAAGGAAGACTCCATTCATTGCTATGCTCTCTAGTATTTTTAATAGGAATGGGTGTTGTATTTTGTCAAAAGCTTTTTAAAAATTTTTTTTAATTTTTAGGCAATTGGGGTTAAGTGACTTGCCCAGGCTCACACAACTAGTAAGTGCTAAGTATTCGGTCTGAGGCTGGATTTGAACTCAGGTCCTCCTGACTTCAGAGCTAGTGCTCTATTCACTGCACTACCTAGCTGCCCCAATCAAAAACTTTTTCTGCATTTATTGAGATAATCAGATGATTTCTGTTAGTTTTGTTGTTGACATGGTCAATTATACTGACAGTTTTCCTAATATTGAACCAGCTCTGCATTTCTGGTAGAAATCCTACCTGTTCATAGAGTATTATCCTCAAGATGAGTTGCTCAAATCTCTGCTAATATTTTATTTAAAACTTTTGCATCTATATTCATTAGGGAGAGTGGTCTTTAATTTTCTTTATCTGTTTTGGCTCTTCCTGGTTTAGGTATCAGCACATTATTTATGTCATAAAAAGAACTTGGTAGAACTGCTCCTTCACCTATTTTCCCATATCATTAATACAGTATTAGAATTAATTGTTCTTTACATGTTTGATAGAATTCACTTGTAAGTCTATCTGGCCCTGAAGATTTACTCTTAGGGAGTTCATTGATGGATTGTTCAATTTCTTTTTCTGAAATGACTTTATTTAAGTATTTATTTCCTCTTCTAATAATCTGGCCAATTTACATTTTTGCAAATATTCATCCATTTATTGTCAAATTTATTGGCATACAGTTGGGCAAAATAGCTCCTAATTATTGTTTTAATTTCTTCTTCATTGGTGGTGACTTCACCCTTTTCATTTTTGATATGGTTAATTTGATTTTCTTCTTTTTTTTAAATCAAATTAACCAAAGGTTTATCTATTTTACTATTTTTTCCACAAAACCGGCTCCTAGTTTTATTCATTAGTTCAATAATTTTCTTAATTTCAATTTTATTAATTTATCCTTTAGTTTTTAGAATTTTTAATGAGGTATTTAATTGGGGATTTTTAATATGTTCTTATTCTAGTTTTTTTAGTTGCATGTCCAATTCACTGATCTCCTCTTTCTTTATTTTATTCATATAAACATTTAGAGATATGAAACTTGCCCTAAGAACTGCTTTCACTGCATCCCACAAGTTTTGGTATATTGTTTATTAGGATTAGATTACTTAGTTCACAATTAATTTTAGTCTATCTTTTCATGGCCCTTTATTATATGTAATTCTTATTGCATTATGATCTGAAAAAGATGCATTTAATATTTCTGCCTTTCTGCATTGGATTGTGAGATTTTTATGCCCTAATACATGGTCAGTTTCTGTATAGGTGCCATGTACCACTGAGAAGAAGGTATATTCCTTTTTATCTCCATTCAATTTTCTCCAGAGGTGTATCATATATAACTTTTCTAAAATGCTATTTACCTCCTTGACTTCTTTCTTGTTTATTTTGTAGTTAGATCTATCTAGTTCTGAGAGAGGAGTTTGAGGTATCCACTAGCATAGTTTTACTGTCAGTTTCTTTCTGTAGCTCAGTTAACTTGTAGGATGGGGGGGGAGGGGTCCTAGTGTTTGTGTTTGCCTTCTCCACCAACCAGGCACTCCAAATCTCCCACTGGTTTGCTGAAGTGGGACTTGCTGCTGGCTTGCCAGATCACCTCTTGTCCTGTACTGCTCCTCTTCTGGCAGAACAGGAGGAACCTTTCCCATTAATCCCTCAAGTCTAAAAGACTGCTACACCTGATCTTTTTGCTGGCTCCACTGTACCAGATTTTTTCCTGGTGGCTATATGTTCTGGGTTTTTAGAGGTCAATAAAGGAAAATGAGAGTGGCTTACTGCTTATTTGCAATCTTTGCTCCCAGAAGTCATCTAGTAACTGACTTTAAATATTAAAATTAGTAAGTGGTACAGCCAACATTCACATCTTCTAATCCCAAGTCCATTGATCTTTCTGCCACACAACATGCCTTTTCTTTCATATTAGAAGGGGTGGATATTATTTCACTTTAAATATTTGGAGTTGAATAGGACAATATTTATGAATGGTAAAAAAAATTCTAAATATTATGCTTTTATTTTTCATTGTTTTTCTATACCAAAGAAAATATTATAGGTAGCTTATATATATATATATATATATATATATATATGCATAAAGTTTTAATGGAGACTTGAGATAAGAAAATGGTAAGAGAACATTTCCCTGGATTAAATTAATTTAAATAATTTAGCTTGGACAAATACATTCTAGGGTACTGAAAGTAACTTTGGATGTAGTTTCTGAAAATATATTAGTAATATCTGAGAAATTAATGTAGAAGAGAAAGGCATCAGAAAATTGAAAATGGACAAACTTTGGCCTATTTTCCAAAATTGGAATAATTGGATAATAGATACTAATTTATATGATGAATCAATGACCTAATAAAATTCTTTAACAACTTTTAAAGAGATAGGGTTGTGAATACTTAGAATTGGTGTCATATGCAATTCACCATGGGTTAATTATGAACAATTCATGTCACTATGAACTTATTTCCTTTTTTTTTCTGACAGGATCACTGGAATGGTAGTTCAGGTACACAATATACTTATGTTTCAGCAAAGTATTTGGCAAAATCTTTTACGCTGTCCTTGTGGACAAGATGGCAAGATGTGAATTGGAAAATAGAGTTAGGTGGATTTGAAACTGGTTATATGACCTAATCCAAAGAATGCTGATGACAAATGAATTTCCATCTGAAAGATTTTTCTCTAGTGGAGTATCTCAGGGTTCTATATGTGAATAACTTTGATGAAAGCATAGATTAGCATAGAAGATATGCTAATCAGATTAGGAGCTAGTGTGAAGCTGGGAGAGATAACAAATCTGTTGGATCACAGAACTGAAATCTATAAATATTTTGCCACCTAGGAATGATTGAGTGGATTCAATAAAGCAAATCCATTAGGGATAAATATACATTTCTAAACTTGTATCAAAAAATCTATCAGACAATTACAGGATGGGTGAGACAGGGCTAGGCAGCAATTCATGTGAAAAACACATGGGGTATTTAGTGGACTGCAAATCCAATATAAGTCCATCAGAATTGTATGGCAAACAAACAAAAAAAAATCTGATGGAAAGATTGATAGCAAAAATAGAAGTAAAATGTCCACATTGTCCACAATCCACAGTGAAAGAGACAAAATTCACATTGTCAGAACATATCTGACGTATTGTTTCCATTTTGGGGTTTCACTTTTTAAAGGAGACATTTTGACAAATTGGAGATCATCCAAAATAGAGGAACCAGGGTAGTCAGTGTATTCAACATTATTCTATTTGAGATTAATTGGATAAACTTTTAAGCCTAGAGAAGGCAAGACTTAAGAATAAGTTATCTCTGCCTTCAAACATTGGAAGGTTTTCAATATAGGAGAGATATTAGATTTATTATGTTTACCCTCAGAAGGTTGAAGTAAGACCAGTGAATGGAAATTACCAGGAAGAAAATTTTGGTATAATATGTGGAAGATCTGACAAACAGGCTATTCATAAAAAGAGGGTGAGGTGGGCAGAGTCTGCCTTAAAAAATACTGAAATCTCTGAAATTGAAAGCCTTCAAGTAGAGACTGAATGGTCACCAGCCAGTGTAACTAAAAAAAGGATTCCTGCTTCATGTAAGGATTGAACTAGATAATGTATAAGGTCCCTTCCAATTGCAATGCAATAGGACCACAGGACCATAGATTTAGAGTTGGAAGGGACATTTCAACCTGATAATTACAGTTAGTTATATGTTTATAACAAGATAAAGTTAGTTGTATTATAAAAAAGATAAACAAGCCAGGCAAATGAAAAATTCTTTCTGTATTTATATGTTTTACAAAAGAATCTGGGTTTCTTAGAATTTCTATTAGCTATTCCAGACCTTTTATGAATTTGTTTTTTGTAGAATCCAGTTTTAAGACCATGTGTTGAAAATAATTTATTTTTAATTGGATAATTCAGATAATACTTCAGGTATCTGTCATTAGAAGCACAAAATATAATTACCCTGTAGATGTGGGGAAATTTTGGTTAATAGAGAATTCTGGATAATGGAGTTTACTATATCATAAAAATAAATGCCTTTCTATTTTTATCTATCCATCTATCTAAACAATAAAAAATAAGCAAGATTACTTTATATGCTTACAGTGCTTTTTATCCAGGAAGATAATTATAGATGTGACTGATGATGGGTGTTTTTCATATTTAAAATTAGTATGCAAGTTATAACACTGAACTCATCATCTTTCCCACAACACCTGCTACTCTTCCTAACTTCTGTATTTCTGTCAATGGCACCACCATTTTTCTGCCCTCCCAGGCTTGAAACCTTGGAATTGACTATGGTTTCTCCTTCTTCTTAGTCCTAAATACTTAACTAGTCCTTTGCACAGTGTCTGCCAAATTGTAAGTATTTAAAAATGTGTGTTGGATGGAATTTATTTAATTACCAACTCTAGCTCTAGTCATCTAGTCTATATCATTTGCATATGTCCCTTCTATACCATTTATTTCCACTTCTACAATTCAATTTTAGTGTTTTCCCCTTTCCCCCACTTCCATTAGTCCTATACACAATGCTAAAAGATCAATCTTCTTAATGGAGGAGCCAAGATGGCAAAGTAAGCAGTAAGTCACTCACACCATCCCTTATTTACCTTGAAAAACTTCAAGAATATTGCCCCAGGAAACATCCTGGAACAATGGAGCCGGCAGAAAGACAAGGTACAGCAGTCTTTTAGCTGTGGAGGGTAGGGGGATTAATGGGAAAAGTCCCTCTTACTATGGCTGAAGGGGACCAATCTAGGATGGGAGGCAACCCAGTGAACTAACAAAAAGCCCCATCTCAGCAAACCAGTGGGAGATCCTGAGACATAGGGTGGTGGAAAAGGCAACCATCTATACCAAGAATACACCAGCTACCACCAACAACTCCAGCTCAGCAGGAGGTAAGCTGCTAGACCCCTACAACTTCCAGCTGCCAGCACCTGGGGCCTCAGCACACAAAACCAGTAACTAGACCCTGAGCACCCAGCACAAGAAGCCTGTGACAATTTCCCCTGTGCCTCAGAACCAGAAATCAACTTTAAATACAAAAAAAAAAAAAAGTAAACAACATGACCAAGAAGCAACAAAGAAAAACAATGATTATAGAGAAGTATCTTGGTGACAAGGAAGATCAAAACACAAATTCAGGAGAGGACAACTGTCAATATACCCACATCCAAAACCTCAAAACCTCAAAGGGAAATATTAACTGGTCTCAAGCCCAAAAAGCCTTCTTGAAAGAGCTCAAGAAACATTTTAAAAGTCAAATAAGAGAGGTAGAAGAAAAATTGAACAATTCCTTTACAATTGACAAAATGGAAAAAAAAAGTACACTGATTGGCCATCTAGGTGGCACAGTGGATAGAGCAATGGCCCTGAAGTCAGTAGTACCTGAGTTCAAATCCAGCCTCCGACCAAACACTTGACACTTACTAGCTGTGTGACCCTCAGTTAGTCATTTAACCTCAATTGCCTGAGGAAAAAAAAACGGATGCTGAAGAAACAACTTCCTAAAAAGTAGAGTTGGCCAAATTGAAAAGAAAGTACAAAAGCTAACTGAAGAAAATAATTCATTAAAAATTATAATTGGGCAAATGGAAGCTAATGACTCTATGAGACATCAAGAATCAGTCAAACAAAATCAAAAGACTGAAAAAATAGAAGAAATGTAAAATACCTCATTCTAAAAACAACTAACTTGGAAAACAGATTCACGAGAGATAATTTAAGAATTATTGGTCTGCCTGAAAGCTATAACCTAAAAAAAAAAGAAAGAAAGAAAGAAAGCCTGGAAAACATGTTTTCCAGAACTCATCAAGGAAAACTGCTCTGGGGTCCTAGGACAAAAGGTTAAAATAGTCATCAAAAGAATCCATGTATCACCTCCTGAAAGAAATCTGAAATTGAAAAAGCTAAGTAATGTTGTAGCCAAATTCCAGAATTATCAAGTCAAGGAGAAAATACTGCAAGTACTCAGAAAGAAACAATGGAAATATTGTGCAATCACAATCAGGATTATGCAGGACCTTGCAGCTTCCACATTAAAAGATCAGAGGGCTTGAAATATGATATTACATAAGGCAAAGGAGCTTGGATTATAACCCAGGATCAACTACCCAGCAAAATTGAGAATAACCTTTCTAAGGAGGAGATGGATTTTTTTTTTGGTGAGGCAATCGGGGTTAAGTGACTTGCCCAAGGTCACACAGATAGTAAGTGTCAAGTGTCTGAGGCCAGATTTGAACTTAGGTCTTCCTGACCAAGGTTGGAGCTTTATTCACTGCACCACCTAGCTGCCCCAAGGAGATGAACTTTCAATGAAATAGGGGACTTCTAGATTTTACTGATGAAAAGATCAGAGTTTAACAGATCATTTGATCTTCAAATACAAGACTCAAGAGAGGCATAAAAAGGTAAACAGGAAAGAAAAAAAAAACATGTTATTCAATAAGGGCAAACTGTTTACATTCCTACTTGGAAAGATGATAATTTATAACTCTTCAGAATTATATCTTACTACAATATTTAGAAGGGATATACATAGGCAGAGGGAGTGGATTTAAGTTGACTTTGATGTGGTGATAAAAAACCTAATTAAGTGATGAAAATGGATTATAATGGAAGAAGAGGAAAGAAGGAGGCAGAAAAGGGTAAATTACATCCTGTGAAGAGGCACAAAGACATATTACAGTGGAGGGAAGGAAGAGAGTGAGATGAGCATTCTTTGAACTTTGCTCTCATTGAATTTGGCTCAAGGAGGGAATAACATACTCAGGGATAGAAATCTAACTTGCCTTATAGAAAGTAGGAGAAGAAAGGCAAAAGAAAAAGGAAGAGATGAATAGATGGGAGGGCAGACTGAGGGAGGTGGTGGTCAAAAGCAAAACTCTAGTGAAGACAGAAAGGGAGAAAGGAGAGAGAAAAGCAAAAATGAGGGGGAGAATAGGATGGGGAGAAAGTATCAGATAGTAATCATAACTGTGAATATGAATGGGATGATCTCTCCCATAAAACAGAAACAGATAGCAGAGTGGATTAAAAAGAAGAATCCTACAATATAATATTTATAAGAAACATTTGAAACAGAGGGATACACAAAGAGTGAAGGTAAAAGGCTGGAGTAGAATATATTATGCTTCAGATGAATTAAAAAAAGCAGGGGTAGCCACCCTAATCTCAGACAAAGCAAATGCAAAAATAGATCTAATTAAAAGAGATGAGGAATGGAATGAAACTACATCCTGCTAAAAGGCACCTTAGACAATGAAGCATATGTGCACCAAGTGGTATAGCACCCAAATTCTTAGAGAAGTTAAGGGAGTTACAGGAAGAAATAGACAGGAAAACTATATAGTGGGGGACCTCAATCTCCCCTCTCAGATCTAGATAAATCTAACCACAAAATAAACAAGAAAGAAGTTAAGGAGGTGAATAAGATTTGAGAAAAGTTAGATATGGTAGACCTTTGGAGAAAATTGAATAAGGATAGGAAGGAATATACCTTTTTCTTGGTGGTACATGGCACTTACACAAAAATTGAACATGTATTAGAGCATAAAAACCTCACAACCCAATGCAGAAAAATAGAAATATTAAATGCATCTTTTTCAGATCATGATGCAAAAAAAAAATATGTAATAAAAGGCCATGGAAAGATGGACTAGGGGGGCTGAGGCAAGACGGTAGAGTAAAAGCAGTGACTTGCTTGAACTCTTCCCCAAACCCCTCCAAATACCTATAAAAAATGGCTCTAAACAAATTCTAAAGCAGCAGAACCAACAAAAAGACAGAGTGAAACAAATTTACAACTCAAGACAGCCTGGATGGTTGAATAAAAAGGTATATCACCCAAAACGGGTAGAGGAGCACTGTTTGGCATGGGCGCATAGGCAAAGCAGGCCTCAACAAACCTGAAGCAGGCCTCAGAGGACTGAATTGCGGGTAGCTGTGGTGGTTTCCACACTTCTCAACTCAGGAAAACCAAAGAGAACTTAGAAAGTCAGTGGGAAAAGTCTGTGTTTGCAGTGAGAGAGAAGTGTGGTCCAGGCCCCAGACCCAACATGCTGCCCCAGGGTGGTGGCTGCTTCAGGATCTTCTGGTCTACAGGCTGAGGGGGAATTCAGGGGCTGATCAGAGGGGTGTTGCAGAGATCTCTCAGCTGGTGCAGGATTCTCTTGCTTTGTCCATGCTTGTATCTGGGTCACAGTTCTGGGTGGCAATCCTGGGGTAAGGAGGAGTGCTGGAGTGGTAGAGCTTGTAGTGGTGGTGGAGAGGAAATCTTCCTCACAGTTCCAAGGCAGAAAAGAGTGCTTGTGGTCACCATAGACCAGAGCACATGCCAGGAAAGGAGTAAACACCTCACCCCTTATCATATCACCTTGGAAGAACTGAAAATTTACAGGTCCCTAAAAGTATCTCTGAAAACAGCTGCACAAAACCCCTGAAGCTTGGGACAGTACATTCTTCACACTTGAAGCAGACCCCTACCTTAACAAAGAGTTGATAACTCAAGTAATTAGCTGGAATCATGAATAAACAAAGGTCCAAAAAAAGTCAGACTATAGAATCTTTCTTTGGTAACAAGACCAAAACATACAACCAGAAGAAGACAATAAAGTCAAAGCTCCTACGTTTAAAGCCTCCAATAAAAATATGAATCAGTCCCAGGATACAGAAGAGCTCAAAAAGGAGACTGAGAAACTAGTAAGAGAAGTAGAGGAAAAACTGGGAAGAGAAAAGAGAGTGATGCAAGACAATCATGAAAAACAAGTCAATAGCTTACTAAAGGAGACCCAAAACTATACTGAAGAAAATAACACCTCAAAAAATGGCCTAACCCAAAGGGCAAAGAAGGTCCAAAAAGCCAAAGAGGAGAAGAATGCTTTAAAAAGCAAAATTGGCCAAATGGAAAAGGAAGTCCAAAGCTTACTGAAGAAAATACTTCCTTAAAAATTAGAATGGAGCAATTGGAAGCTAGTGACTTTATGAGAAATCAAGACACTCTAAAACAAATTTAAAAAAAATGAAAAAATTGAAAACAATGTGAAATATCTCATTGGAAAAACAACTGACCTGGAAAATAGATCAAGGAGAGAGAATTTAAAAATTATTGGACAATCTGAAAGCCATGATTAAAAAAAGAGCCTGGGCATCATCTTTCAAGAAATTATCAAGGAAAACTACCCTGATATTTTAGAACCAGAGGGAAAAATAGAAATTGAAAGAATCCCCTGTTCACCTCCTGAAAGAAATCCCTAAAGGAAAACTCCTAGGAATATTGTAGCCAAATTCTAGAGTTCCCAGGTCAAGAAGAAAATATTCCAAGCAGCCAGGAAGAAACAATTCAAGTATTGTGGAAATACAGTCAGGATAACACAAGATTTAGCAGCATCTACATTAAGGGACCTAAGGGCTTGGAATATAATATTCCAGAGAGCAAAGGAGATAGGATTATAACCAAGAATTACCTACCCAGCAAAACTGAACATAATCCTTCAGGGAGAAAATGGACATTCAGTGAAATAGAGGAGTTCCAAGAATTCTTGATGAAAAGACCACAGTTGAATAGAAAATTTGACTTTCAAATGTAAGACTCAAGTGCAACATGAAGAAGTAGACAGAAAAGAGAAATCACAAAAGACTTATTAAGGTTGAACTGTTTATATTCCTGCATGGAAAGATGTTATTTGTAACTCATGAGACCTTTGTCAGTATTAGGGTAGTTGGAGGGAAAAAAATTATGTGTATGTATGTATGTATGGATAGATAGATAGATAGATAGATAGATAGACAGATAGATAGATAGAGGTCACAGGGTGTGTTGAAGATGAAGGGGTGATATCTGGAGAATAAAATTAAGGGTGAGAGAGGATTATACTGGGAGAAGGAGAAAGGGAGAGGTAGAATGGGGTAAATTTTCTCATATAAAACAGACAAGAAGAGGCTTTTACAGTGGAGGGGAAATGGGGGGAAGGTGAGAGGGAATGAATGAATCTTACTATCATGGGATTTGGCTTAAGGAGAGAATAACATACACACTTAATTGGGTATGGAAATCTATCTTACCCTACAGAAAATAGGGAGAGAAGGGGATAAGAGAGTAGGAGGATGATAGAGGGGAAGGCAGATTGGGGGAGGTGGTAATCAGAAGTAAACATTTCTAAAGAGGGACAGGTTCAAAAGGGAGAATAGAATGAATGGGGAGTGGGATAGGATGAAGGGAAACATACTTAGTTTTTCCCAAAGTGACTACTATGGAAGTGTTTTGCATGACTACTCATTTATAACCTGTATCAAGTTGCTTGCCTTCTCAATGACAGTGGGTGGGGAGGGAGGAAGGGGGAAAATTTGGAACCCAAAATTTTAAAAGCAAAAGTTAAAAAAAACTTTATTTTCACATGCAACTGGGAAATAATACAGGAAATACAGGAAATGGGGTATAGAAATCTATCCTGTCCTACAGGAAAATTGAAGGGGAAGGGGATAACTGAAGGGGGGTAGAGACAGAAGGGAGGGCAGATTAGAGGTATTCAGACTGCATGCCATTTTGTGGTGTGGGAGGGACAAGATGGGGAGAAACTTTGGAACTCAAAATCTTGTGGAAGTGAATGTTGAAAACTAAAAATAAGTAATTTAATTAAAGAAAAAAAAGAAAAGAAAAAACAAAACAAAAATAAAAAAAAATAAAGATTCAACAGCTTCTACATTAAGGTACCAGAGGGCATGGAATATAATATTCTGGAGGGCAAAGGAGATAAGATTACAACCAAGAATCACCTAAGCAGCAAAACTGAGTATAATCCTTCAAGGGAAAAAACGGTCATTCAGTGAAATAGAGTACTTTCAAGCATTCTTGATGAAAAGACCAGAGCCGAATAGAAAATTTGACTTTCGAATACAAGACTCAAATGCAACATGAAGAGTTAAACAGGAAAGAGAAATCATAAGAAACTTATTAAGGTTGAACTGTTTACATTCCTGCACAGAAAGATGTTATTTGTAGCTTGTGAGATCTTTGTCAGTATTAGCGAAGTTGGAGAGAAAAAAAAATATATGTATGTTTATAGATAGATAGATAGATAGATAGATAGATAGATAGATAGAGGGCACAGGGTGAGTTGAAGATGAAGGGGTGATATCTGAAGAATAAAATTAAGGGTGAGAGAGGATTATACTGGGAGAAGGAGAAAGGGAGAGGTAGAATGGGGTAAATCATCTCACATGAAACAGACAAGAAAAGCCTTTTATAGTGGAGGGGAAAGTGAGAGGGAATGAGTGAATATTATTCTCAAAGGATTTGGCTTAAGGAGGGAATAACATACACACTCAATTGGGTAAGGAAATCTATCTTACCCTAGAGGAAAATGGGGTGGGGTAAGGGTACAAGAGAGCAGGTGGATGATAGAGGGAGGGCAGACTGGGAGAGAAAAAAAAAGAACCATAATAAAGAATTCTTCTTTAAAAAAATTTTTAAAAAGTTTTTTATTAATATGTTTTATTTTTACATTACCAACATTAACAATTTACATTTCCCTCCCAAACCTCCCACAACCATCAAAATTTCTCATAACAAAATAAAACAGTTAAGAAGAAAAAGATGGACTAAAAATTAAGTGAAAAATAAATAATCTAATCCTAAAGAATGAGTTAAACAACAAATCATAGAAACTATTAATACCTTCATCCAAGAGAATGACAATAATGAGACAACATACCAAAACTTATGGGATACAGCGAAAGTGGTTCTTAGGAGAAGTTTTATATCTCTAAATGCTTACATGAATAAAATAGAGAAAGAGAGGTCAATGAATTGAGTATGCAACTAAAATAGCTAAAAAAAGAACAAATTAAAAATCCCCAATTAGATACCAAATTATAAATACTGAAAACCAAAGGAGAGATTAACAAAACTGAAATTAAGAAAACTATTGAACTAATAAATAAAAGTAAGAGGTGGTTTTATTGCAAAAAAAGTATATAAACCTTTGGTTAACTTGATTTAAAAAAAAAAGAAAAAAGAAAACCAAATTACTCATATCAAAAATGAAAAGGGTAAAGTCACCACCAATGTAAAGGAAATTAAAACAATAATTGGCCAACTGTATGCTAATAAATTTGACAATCATAGTGAAATTGATGAATATTTCCAAAAATGTAAATTGCCCAGATTAACAGAAGAGGAAATAAAATCCTTAAATAACCCCATTTCAGAAAAAGAAATTGAATAAGGCATCATTGAACTCTATTGGAAAAAAAAAACAACTCTAGGGCCAGATAGATTTAGAAGAGAATTTGATCAAACACTTAAAGAACAATTAATTCCAATATTTTAAAGACTATTTTGAAAAATGGCAAAGAAGGAGTTCTACCAAATTCCTTTTATGATACAAATATGGTACTGATACCTAAACCAGGAAGAGTCAAAACAGAGAAAGAAAATTAGAGACCATTTTCCCTAATGAATATAGATTCAAAAATTTTAAATCAAATATTAGTAAATAGATTACAGCAACTTATCATCAGAATGCTATACTATAACCAGGTAGGATTTATACCAGGAATGCAAGGCTGATTCTGTATTAAGAAAACTATCAGCATAGCTGACCATATCATTAAAAAACTTACAGAAATCATGTGATTATTTCAATAGATGCAGAAAAAGCTTTTGATAAAATGCAATACTCATTAAAAACACTAGAGAGCATAGGAATAAACGGAGTCTTCCTTAAAATAAGTAGTATCTATCTAAAGTCATCAGCAAGCATTATATGTAGTAGGGATAAGCTAGAAACATTTCTAATAAGATCAGGCATGAAACAAGGATGTCCGTAATCACCACTGTTATTCAATTTGGCACCAGAAACGTTAGCTTTAGCAATAAGAAAAGGAAATTGAAGGAATTAGAATAGGCAATGAGGAAACAAAGTTATCACTCTTTGCAGATGATATGATGATATACTTAGATAATTCTAGGAGGGAAACAGAAAACTGGGAAAGAATTTTTTACAACCAGTGTCTCTGATAAAGGTCTCATTTCTAAAATAATAGAGAAATGAGTCAAATTTATAAGAATACAAGTCATTTCCCAATTGATTGTCAAAGGATATAAATAGGCAGTTTTCTAATAAAGAAGTTAAAGCTATCTATAGTCATATGAAAAAGTGCTCTAAACCACAATGTGTGATGACTAACTTTGATAGACTTAACTCTTCTTAACAATGCAAGGATCCAAGACAACTCTAAAGAGCTCATGATGGAAAGTGCTGTCCGCCTCCAGAAAAAAAAAACAAAACCAAAAACAAAAAAACTATGGAGTCTGAATACAGACTGAAACATTTTATTTGCTCTCTTGTTTGTTCCTTTTTGTTTGTTTCTTCTTTCTCATGATTTCTCCCATTGGTTCTAATTCTTCTTTTTTATGCTTCCATCTGCATTCAGATTCCATGGTTCTTTCTCTGCATATGGATAACTTTTTTTTCATCATGAATCTTTTGGAGTTGTCTTAGATCCTTGCATTGCTGAGAAGAGCTAAGTCTATCTAAATCAGTCATCACAGAGTGTGGCTGCTATTGTGTAACAGGTTCTGCTCACTTCACTCAGCACCAGTTCATATAAGTCTTTCCAGGTTTTTCTGAAGTCTGCCTGCTCATCATTTCTTATAGTACAATAGTATTCCATTACATTCATATGCCACAACTTGTTCAGCCATTCCCCTATTGATGGGCATTCTCTCAACTTCCAATTCTTTGCCACCACAAAAACAGCTGCTATAAATATTTTTGTGCGTATGGGTCCTTTTCCCATTTTTTTTTCCTTTTCCCATTTTTATGATTTCTTTGGGACACAGACCTAGAAGTAGTATTGCTGTATCAAAGGGTATGCACAATTTCATAGCCTTTTGGGCATAGTTCCAAATTGCTCTCCAGAAGGGTTGAATCAGTTCACAACTCCACCAACAATTCCTTGGTGTTCCAATTTTCCCACATCTTCTTCAACATTTATCATTTTCCTATCTTGTCATATTGGCCTGTCTGATAGGTGTGATGTGGTACCTCAGGGCCATTTTGATTTTCATTTCTCTAACCAATAGTGATTTAGAGCATTTTTTTATATGACTATAGATAACTTTAATGTCTTCATCTAAAAACTGCCTGTTCATATCCTTTGACTATTTATCAGTTGGGGAATGACTTGTATTCTAATAAATTTTACTTAGTTCTCTGTATATTTTAGAAATGAGTTCTTTTATCAGAGACGCTGCATATAAAAGTTGTTTCCCAGCTTTCTGCTTTCCTCCTAATCTTGGTTTCATTGACTTTGTTTGTGCAAAAGCTTTTCAATTTAATGTAATCAAAGTCATCCATTTTGCATTTCATAATACTCTCTCTCTTGTTCTGTTCTAATTCTTCTTTACAATATGACTAATGTGAAAATAGGTTCAGCATCAATGTATATGTAGAGCCTATATCAAATTGCATGCTGTCTTGAGGTGAAGTGAGGGGAGAGATGGGGAGATTTGGAACTCAAAATCTTATGGAAGTGAATGCTGAAAACTAAAAATAAATAAATTCATAAAAAAGAGGAATAAAAAAATCTCAATGCACATATTATCAAAATATTTCACTGTTCAAAGTCTTTCAGTGACACTCCATATTTTATCTAGCCTCATTTTCAAGGTGGTCTACCAACATACATTTGTAGCTTTATTTCACATGGTGTTCTTTCATATAACCTTTGTCCAGCTAAACTGAAGTACTATTTCTCCCAAGGCATTCTACATTTTCATGACTTACTAACTTTTTTTTAAGGCAGCTCAGTGCTGCAGGGGATAGAGCACTGAGCTTAGAATCAGGAAGAAACATCTTCATAAGTTCAAATCTGGCCTCAGACACTAGCTATGTGACAATAAGCAAATCACTTAACCTTATTTGTCACAGTTTCTCATCTATAAAATGAGCTGTAGAAGGAAATGGCTAATTGCTCCACTATCTTTGCCAGGAAAACCTTGAAAAATGAGGTCACGAAGTGTCAGACAAGATTGAAACAATTCAATAACAAACCTTTGTTTAAACCATTTCCTATATCTATCTTTTCCTAGTGTGTCAGCTAATGTTTATCTTTTCATCCCCTGAATTTCTAGCAGTCTGAACTCTTGTTATGAAATTACCATCATCTAATTTGTGCTATATTTATCATGTCTTATTTGGTACCACCTTACTCTCATGATGCCCATGTGAATTCTCTGCCTTTGACTTTATCTTGCTTTTCCTCTTGGGTCCTTTCCCTATAATGGTAATATCTAGTGGAAATAATCTTTATGGATAAAATGAGAATATTATTTCCAAAATCAAATTAGATAGAACTTTCTCTTTTTTTCTTAAAATCAGGAAATTGCCTGTTGCTAAAAAAAAAAAAGAATTAGAACCCTAATATTCTGAAATTTAAAAAGTAAAAAAAAAAGGTCTAAATGAAGAGTATATTCTCATCCTTTTCAAGGTTGCCATCCATAAGCCTTTAAATCATTCTCAAATGTCTTCTTTGGCTTAAAATAATACATTTTCTCAATTTTTGTGTGAATTTTGTTTTGGAGGAACCATGAAGACCTGTTTCCTAGTTTCTGAGAAATTATTTTACTTAAAAACAAATCCTTTCCTGTGTCTGTGTAATTCAAAAGAAGCTTATTTTAGATGCTTAATCTCTATTGAGCTTGGGATTCAGCAGGAAAACACCCTTGAAAAAATATTCTGCAGAACAGAAGTTATTTTGAAGTCTGTTTTTAGAAATGTGCTACACACATGCTATATTACCATTTTTGTTATCTATTTATGCTTCCACTGGATGCTTCTCTCTAGTTATATACTAATCTAAATGTGTGTCAGAGCAATATGGGGTCCTGGACAGCACGAAATACTTTTCTACACTACTGAGTACTAGTTAGATCTTGGGGTATGGACTGACACTACTGTCTCATTCCTCCTGCATAAGCTCTCATCTGATTTAACAAGTTATATCGCATAGCTACAATGCTGTGCTAACTTCCCTATTACTACTATCCTCTTAGTCACTGATTTTCCCAGCTTTGAAGTCACCCTATATTCCTCACTCTTGCTCTTCTCTCACCTCCTCATCCAATTTGTTGCCAAATCCTGTGGCTTTTAGCACCACGATATCTGTCATGTACACCACCTTCTCTTCCCTCACACTGACACCTCCCTGATACAGATCCTCATCACCGCACACCTGGATTATTTCATTAGCCTTTGGGCTGTACTTCTTGCTTCAAGTTTCCCTTTACTCTAGTCCATCCTCCACCCAGCTAACAGAAATCTTCCCAAAATACAGTTCTGACAATGCCACTCCTGTATTTAAGAAGCTCCCATGACTCCCTACTACCTCCAGGATAAAATATAAAATCCTCTGCTTGACTTTTAAAGTTGTTCATATTCTGTCCCCTTTCTACCTTTCCTACTTTCCTATACATTACACCACCTCTCCCATGTACTCTGTGATTCAGTGACTCTGGTCTCCTTGCTTTTCATTCACAGGATACACCTCCTCATGAGGGTATTTTTATTGGCTCTCCTCTATATTGAGAATTCTCTCACTCCTTATCTCCAATTCCTAGTTTCCTTCAAGTCTTAGCAAAACTCCCACCTTCTGACTGATTCCTTTTCCAGCTCTCCATACTTTTGGCATCTTCCTTCTGAGATTTTCTCCAAATTATCATGTATATAATTTGAATATATGTAGTTGTTTGCCTGTTCTATTTCTCTCTCCTCTCCTCCATTAGATTCCAAGATCTTCAAGGGCAGGGATTTTTTTTTTTTTGCCTTTCTTTGTATCCAAAGTATTTAGTCAGCACATAGTAGTTTCTTGATAAATGCTTGTTGACTTAGAGCTAGCATGGACCTTGGAGATCATTTAACTCAAAGGTTCTTAACCTGGATCCAAGAATTTGTTTCTTTAAAAAAAAATGATTACTGTATTTCAACAGAATTGATTTCCTTTTGAAGGCTATGTATTTTATTTTATGCACTTAAACATTATTTTTAGAACTCCCTAGGCTTCATCAGACTACCAAAGGGGTCCATGACAACAAAAAGGTTAAGAACCCTCATCTGGTTGAACTCCTCGTTTTATAGAGGAGGTATCTGAGAGGGGAAGCAAATTGCCTAAGGTCACATAGATAGTAACTAGTAGGGAGGATATTTGATCCCAGACCTTCTATCTTCATTATGTATTCTTTCAAACAATACCATATTCTATGGCTCCTGGCCATGGAGACCACATTTGGTGAGTTGGTGAGACTCCTTTTTATTAAACTCTTTTTTTTTTACAGGCAATTGGGGTAAGTGACTTGCCCAGGGTCACACAGCTAGTAAGTGTCAAGTGTTTGGTCTGAGTCACGATTTGAACTCAGGGCCAGTGCTCTATCCACTGTGCCATCTAGCTGCCCCCTTTATTAAACTTTTTTGAGAATTTGGGCAACTGCATCTTTTTAGAGGAAATCCAAGGAAGATAACCAACATACAGGCATACCTTGGAGATATTCTGAGTTAGAGTCTAGACTACTGCAATAATGTTAATATTGTAATGAAGTGAATCATAAATTTTTTCATATAAAAGTTATGTTTATACTATTAAGTGTACAATAGTATAATGTCTAAAAATGAATATACCTTAATTAAAAATGCTTTATTGCTCCAAAATATTAATCATCATCTGAGCCTTCAGTGAATTGTAATATTTTTGTTGGTGAAGGGTCTTCCCTTATGTTGATGGCTGCTGACTGATCAGGGTGGTGATTGCCAAAGGTTGGAGTGGCTCTGGAAGTTTTTTTGAGAAGACAACAGTGAAGTTAGTCTCATCAATTGACTTCCTTTCACTTGAACACTTAGAGGCCATTGTGGGGTTATTAATTGCCCTAATTACAATATCACTTTGTCTCAGAGAATAGGAAGGCCTGAGGTGGGGAGAGAGAGAGAGAGAGAGAGAGAGGGAGGGAGAGAGCCAGTTGGTGGAGCAATTAAATACATACAACATTTAAGATCCTCATCTTATATAGGTATGGTTCATGGTGCCAAAAAATAATTACAATAGTAACATAAAGGATCACTCATCACAGATTGCCATAACAAATAATAATAATGAAAAAGTTTGAAATATTGCAAGAATTACTAAACAGATACATGATGTGAGCTGCTGAAAAAATGGCACTGATAGACTTGCTAGGTGCAGGGTGACCTCAAACCTTCACTTTGTTAAAAACAACAACAACAACAACAAACAAAAACAACAAACAAAACAAGCAAAAACTATCACCACCACATCATCTGCAAAGCACAATAAAATGAGATATTCCTTTAATTGATTCTCATGTTTCCCATGTATAGAATCACTGTTTCACAAAGATATTTATGGAAAAATAGGAAGAACTTTATCATCTTAGGAAAATGATGTGTGGTTCAAGAACTTTCAAGGGAATTTTCAAGATGTCCTTTCCACTGACTTGTATAAGGACACTGAGAAAAATCACAGACTTCCCCACAGAATCACATACAGAAATATTCTATAGGTCTCCTTACCCTGTAGAGATTTAGGAATGCCTCATTGCCCTCCTCTACCAGTTGTGATTTCACGAATACAAGTGACTGTCTTATCATTCTTTTTTTTGCTACTATTCCCCACTTTTTTTTTACCACCATCCCCTGACTTGGGCATACCCTCCCAAGAGCAGCACCAATTCAGAGATATAATTATGAATTCTTACAGCTAGGAGAAATTCTATTAGTGAAGCACAGTGCAGAAGGCATGGCCTAGGTTTAATAACTTCAAAAAAGAACCATCTCAACTCATAGAGGGTCTATGCCCAAGAACATGGCCATTGGTTAACCCATTCTCAGATTCCAACGTGAAGTGGAACAGTGCAGTGGCATGGGACAGAGACTGAAAGTCCTCATTGGAACTATGTACAGTAGTGTTGCCTTCATTTTTTTGCAGATCAACAGCTCTTGCCCCTAGCTTGAGGTAAAATTGTTGAACCAGCTGTTTCCTGTGATCTTATTTCACCTAGAATGTTGGTTTGTGGATATTCATGGGGGTGCGTGTGTGCATGTGTGTGTGTGTGTGTGTGTGTGTGTGTGTCTGTGTCTGTGTCTGTGTGTAATCAACTAAAGCTTTTACACCAAATCTTGGTATTTTATAGAAGTACTCTTAGAATTAATCTAGTCTAGCCCAAGTATTTTATAAATCAGAAAACTTAAGCCATTGAGAGTATGTGACATAATGCCTATTTCACAGAAGTATAAAATCAAGTAAAGCATAGAACTCACCCTTAGAACTATCCAGGGATAAATATTTGATAAAATTAATAAAGAGTTGAAATTTCTCTATGACATTATTTTTGTTTTTGTTTTTATTTATGTATTTTTGTTTGTTTGTTTGTTTGTTTTGTTTTTTGGTGAGTCAATCAGAGTTAAGTGACTTGCCCAGAGTCACATAGCTAGTAGACATTATGTCTTTCCTCCTATTCTGGACCACCTACACACACACACACACACACACACACACACACACACACACACACACGCAGCATGCCTTTCCAGAAATTAGTATACTAGTGCTTATTTCCTCACTGCCTCAATGCAATTTCCCTACTTAGGCATACATTCTTATGGGCAAACTCATTAACTAAGTAAAACTTATTATTCTTCCTTCCACTCCATCCATATTTACCCATCATGTGTTTCAGTCACAGAATCACAGATTTTGAGGGTTTGTAGAATATAAATTGAGAGCTGGAGGAAGTCTTAGATGCTATCTTGTTCTGCCCTATCCCTTCATTTTATGTTTAAAAAAAATGAGTCTCAAGGTGCTTGTATTTTAGATGGTAAATTATATGCTGCTTAGGGCAGGGACTGGGCCCCTTTGGTACTTTTTATTTCCAAGGCCTAGAATAGTGCCTGGCACATAATAGGTGCTTAATAAATACCTGTTGATTACTCAATATCACTAATGTGGTAAATAGGGGCAGGATTTGAACCCGGGACCTTTGACTCTAAATCTAACATTCGATCACATCACATTACTTCCATCAAGTATATTCCCAAATAAATTTTTGCATATGACATATCAGCAGCATATGTGAATATTGGAACAAAACCCTGATGATTGGGTAGAGTCAGAAGTCAAGTATCTTGCTAGAACCTTGCATTTTCTTGTTAGAGCTAAAACTGAATGCATGGTGTTTTGAACTGGTAATGTACTGAGTACCCACATAACTTTGTTTAAACTATGTATGTTGGTGCGCCACTATTTTTATGCTTTTTTTCCCTAAACAATCCATAGGCTTAGCAAATGTAGCTCAAGTCATGCAGTTCTCTTTAAACCCTGCTAGATTCCCACTTCTACTCTTTCCCACCCCCTACTCAGTTGCCATGTTCAACAACACTTCAAAGGTGTGGCTGGAATCATTTTTGGTTTCAGTATTCTGTTTAAAGAAAAAAGCTAAATCAGTTGCAGTTTAACATCCTTGGTTAGAATTTTTAACAGAATTTAAAACCTGAGAGGAACCCCAGCCATCTCTAAAATGCTATTGAATGTATCAGCTGGGTGCTTGAGGTTCAAAGGCAGCAGCAGTTCTGAAAGCATCCTCATCCTGCTTCTGTCATTGCATCTTGCTCATTCAGACCGCAGAGTCTCAAGGTAGTTTCAGCATTCCATTTTTTCTTTGAAAAAAAATCTTGAGAGTTGTGTGTGTGTGTGTGTGTGAATTTTTTTTTTATGTTTGATGGAAATTATTTTCATTAAAATGAAAGTAAATGTGGAGAAACAAGGGTTAAGATATAAAATGACAAAGAAAAAAAACACGAATGACATCAAACGATTGATGATAGAATATAACTCCCATCTCTTGACTGAACAGTAATGGATTAAACTGGGGAATGAGATACATATTTTCAGACATAACCAATGTGTTGCTTGTTTTGGTGAATTATCCTTGTTTGTTTCAAAGAAGAATTTCTACTCTTGCCATTTAAATTATTTTTCTTGCTTTGTTCAAAAGCTCGTCAGCAGAATCACAAATATCTCACATACTAGAGCTAAAAGAGCACAGGGAAGCCAAGCTTTGTTTTGCTTAAGGCAACTTGGCTAAGTCCCTGCATGTCTATCCCCACTATTTTCTTTCCTTCTGTCATATTCTTATTCTTTTGTTAGAAAATAAGTATTAAAGAGGAAGGAAACTTGTAAAAGTTTGCAGTTTTTTTGAGGTGGTAATTTAGTATGCATGTAATGTATGTATGTAATGACATATATTATGTATATCTATATAATTGTATATATGTGTGTACATACATATATACATACATATTTGTATGTATGTATTTTGGAAACCAAACCCTTACCTAAAAAATTTAATACAAGATATTTTTTCCCATTTGACCTCTTCCTTTCTTATCATAGATGCATTATTTTTATCCATCCAGAAGCTTTTCGGTTTCAAATTTCTTCTTCTATAAATACAGAATTTTGTTCCTTCAGGTATGTAAATTGTTTTAATTAAGGTGGTCCTGTTCCCACTAGCTCTTTCCCCCTCATCCCTGATCTCCTCTTCTCATTTGATATTCCCTCTATGTCTCCTTCCCTTCAGTTAATCTTGCTCCTTAGTTTCTAAATTTTCTTGCCTCTCCCTTTCCAAAAAGGATTTCTCTCACTCTCTTCATTATGCAGCTTCTCGTTCTGTTTATTCTAGACCCTCATTCTCTGATTCATGATCCCTATAATTATCTTGTCTCTCTTTTCTCTGCATTCTTCATGCAATCAAAACTTCCAAGGTATTCATTCTAGGCTCTCCCCTCTTGGTGTTTTTTTGGTACTGCCTTGTAGGCCTTGTCCTATGGATTCCCCTTTTCCAATGTGCCTCACTTCCAGAACAATGTCACTGACTGCAAGTACGAGGAAGAACATTGCCCCATAGTAGGGCCTATCCTTTACCAGGTCCCTGATTGATGAAACATAAGAGATTACAGTCCTGGATGAGTCAGGAGAAAATGAGATCAATGGCAAAAGTAGAATATCCTTAAATAATGGAAGGAATAAATCTTATTATATATAGCACTTTACAAATCTTTAAACACTCTACAAATGTTGATTGTTATTCTATCATTGGAGCAAAAAGTAAGAAAGGATAATGGCACCAAGAAGTTTAAGCAGGTCTCATTATGGGGTCTCAATCTTCTCAAGCATGGAATAGTGGGTTCTAAGTGTGGCAGTTGTTGATGAGGTGGTATAGCAATGTAATATATCTAACAAGGGTAATGACAAAACCTGTGATTTCATTGGAAAGGGAGCTTCCAGATAAGGAAACTTCCTTTATTGATGCAGATCATCACCTTATAGCCATTTAGAATTACCTGAAGTAAAGAAAGTTTAAGTGATTTGGTCAGGATTATGCAGCCAGTATGTGTCAGTGTTGGGACCAGAACTCACATTTTCTTGGTTCAAAGGTGTTATGGTTTGGGGAGAGGTGTGGTCACTGATCTCCTGGCCTGCACTCTGCTCCTTACCCAGGATGGGCCCCTGATCCCTTGGGATATTGCTCCTTAGGGTCTCTAGTCCCTTGGAATCAAAACTGATAATGTCCTTCAGGAATTCTACTCCCTCTTGACCAAAAGTGCTCCTCTCTGCCCTTCAATTGTGGGGTATAACCAATGGAGTTACCAAACAGTGCCTGGTTCTGGATCCAGTGGTAGCCTAGGGGTTCCCTGTAGTCTCTTTCTGACCAGTAGTCATGTCCCCTTACTGCCTCTGACTTGGGAGCTTCCAAAGTTGCTACTGCTTGTGTTGCCTTCATGTGGTGTTTCATCCACATGGTCTCTGGCCAACCTCCATTCCTGTGTCACAGATTGCTTTCTGAACTCCTAAGTTATTTTGAGCTGGAAGAGTGTCTCACTCTAACCTTTTGTTGGCTCTGCAATTCCAGAATTGAATTTGAGGTGTTATTTTAAAGTTGTTTGTAGGGAAATATTGAGAGGGTTTAGCTGAGTGCTTTCTCGACTCTGCCGTCTTGGCTCTGCCAGAGGAAGTCTTACTTACTCTTTGAACAAGGACAGTTTATTCACCTCTAAAATGGGGATATTAATATCTATGGTTGGAAGATCATTCTGAATTTTAAATGAGAAAATGTTGTATAAATCACTTTACAAATCTTAAAGTGCTGTGTAAATATTAAACATTGTAAGCAAGTTACTATCTCTTGTCTATTTTTCCCTTTCCTCCAAGTCTATCCTTATTCAGGACTTGTACAATTGATCTTTTTGGAAACGTGTCCTCTATTTTTATCATTAGGGAGCTTGCTTAAATAATTGTTTTTGTTTTTGTTTTTTTTCTTTATTTCTTCCAGGATACCAGTAAATAGCATGGCACAAAATAAGACCTTAAGAAGAAATAAGCAGCAGAAGCTAAAATTAAATTCAAATACAAACAGTTTACAACATACTTTTATAGAGCTTTTTATGTGGAACTGCATTATAAAAGTTATTCCCCTACTCCTAGCTATCCCCTGGTAACCCAGAATAGAGTTACACGAGGATCTAGTGGATTACATTTATAAAACCACTTTTCCTCCCAAAGTCAGTTCAGTGTATGTTGTCCCTTCCTTTCCCTGGTCCTCAGTTTCCTCATCAATAAAATGAGGAGGTTATAATAGATGCTATATAAAGTCATTATTAGTTCTAGAAATATGAAAAATTTATCACTTGGAAATTGTTTATTTTTTGTTTATATGAAATCTCAGAAATGAGATAGCTGCAGCTTCCAGAATTGAGGGACTTATTGTCATAGTAGGAATCAATTTTGTTTTGGTGGAAGCAGCTATATTATTGATTGTTCCTTTCTAATATTTAGAGCATTAGGGTTTCCTATCAAGATATCCTTACTCACTTAATTTCTTCTCCAAAGGTAGTGATTTTTCTTTTACCTAGCCTCTAGTATAGGTTGTGTTATTAAATATGGACAGAGGGTTTGGGGATGGAGAGTAGCCTAAATCTGTCCTTAGCCTAAAATTTCATTTCCTCTTTCCCCATTCCTTAACCTTTTCTGGGCAACTTTTAAACATAAGTTTTATGGATAATGAGTTGAAACCTCTTCCCCTTGATGCTATCCCCTCTAGTTACCTCCTCTAACAGCATAGTATCTCATTTCACTTCTGGTTTCCCAGGGGACTCTAAATGCTTCCACTCCTTCCTGAGAAATATACCAAAAGATTCTACCCCTGATCTTAAACATGTTTTAGGTGACCTGCTATTAACCTACTCTCTACTTTGATTTGGCTATTTATAACTACTTGACGCATTCTAGCCCTTAACTAATTTTATAATACATGAGGGAATGTAACTATTCACTTTGGAGTTACCAGGTTTGGTAGCCTTTTGAGAAAAACTCATCAAAAGTTGTACAGTCTAAGTTAATTAATTGCCATTAAATCTAATTAACAGCTCTTAATATATTTAACTCCTTCAAAGAATCTTAGCAATTTAAAAGGTATAAATTGCTTTTGTAGAAAACATATTGCATTGTCTCTTTTACCCACTTTTTCAGAAATGGCATCATCATTTATATTTAAGGTCTTAAAAAAACAACAATGATAACTCAAGCTATCTAAATGAGGCTCATCCATCTAAATTTCCTTGGTCACTATTAAATGCCAATTTTTAAGGTGAATTCAAGGTTGGCCTCTCTTCAGACCTTCAGTAAATTGCTGATTTTAATGTTAAGTTATATATTTTGGAACTGGGATTCCATTAATTTCTTCAGAATTCTTAAGGGAATTTCTTTGGTTTTGATGATTACTTACAATTTAATTTCTTTCCTTTTATTATCTTTTTGCCAAGTCTTAGCTTACATTACTGTATACCCTAATGCCTCTTTCAGAATCTTATTCTATCAATTATTTTCTTTCTTCTTTTTATCTTTTATTTCTCCCTTCCTGCTTTCCAACCCCAGTCTTTCTCCAAAAATCCAATCCTGCATAATCAGATTCCTAACTCATGGACATCTTCACTTGGATGGACTCTTGGTATCTTAGTCCTTTTATTCTATCACCTCTCACTTCCCTGAGATATGTCTAAAACTGAATTCGTCAACTTTCCCACCAAATCATCAACTCCATGTTCTCTCTAATAAAAGGATTTGCCATTCTTTTAGTCACTGAGAACTAATGTTGATTGACTCTTTCCTCTCCATCACCCTCTTTACATAGTCACAAAATTTCTATTTTTAAACATCCTACTAGTTCCTCCCACACACTTGGTTTCAAACAAACTAGGCTATCTACTGTTCCACAAATAGTCCTGTGTGTTCTTGTTCCTTCACCTAACACTTCTAGCTTTCTACCTCATCTGCCTACATCTCCACTGGTTGAAATCCAGCCTATTCTTCAAGAAACATTCTAACTCATATCTCCTTCTTAAAGTCTTTAAAAAAATTCCCAACCTACTGCCAAAAATCCTCTGAATCTATATAAAATTTTGTTTTGTTTTCCTTTCTAAGAGCACTTCTCATCCTCCTTTGTACTATATTTATTTGTGCAAGTAAAATAAAAATCCCTAGTCCCTAGGAAAGGGGTGGTATCATGGGAGAGCACTTGGTATCAGCAAGCCCTATGTCCAAATCCTGTCTCAGACATTTAGAAGCTAAGTAATCTTATTTAACTTATCTCACTTTCAGTTTCCTCATCTGCAAAATGGTGATATAAGGTCATCTTCTTCTTAGGCTTGCTATGATCATCAAAAGAGATAATATATTGAAAGTGTTTTGTAAAATTTTACCATTATCTCACATGATCATAATAGTGATGATGAAGATGATGATGATGATGATGATGATGATGATGATGGTGATGATGCTCAGCTTTGGAATTCCCAACTTGTAATAGCCATTTTGAATCAGTGATCTGGTAAGCACAAAGATGCCTACCTAACTTACTCTATCTAATGGGTCTCTGACCAGAGCAAGCTATGATTTTCACCAGTCCAGAAGTCCACCTAGGAGTATCTCACCATCCATTCTGTCACTACTGATGCCCTGCATCTTTCCATCTGGATCAGCACCCTGGACACCAGAATTCTAAAATTTATACCACCACTTTCCAGAGAAGTTAATCTACTTAGCTTTGAGTTTGTCAGTCAGTGACTAAGTCATCTTGATTGGTGATTGAGTCAGCATAAAAAATTTGCCTAACTATATCTAGCTAGCCTCAGGTAAGATCAGACTATGTTTCATATCTTCATACAGTAGAAAAAGCACTGGCTTTGGAGTCAGGGGGCCTTACTTTGCATTTCTCTAATCAATCACGATTGTGAATTTTTACATATGACTAACTACTTGTGTGAATTTGGGCAAGTCACTTAACCTCCTTGGGCCTTGGTTTCCCCATCTGTAAAATGAGGAGTTTGGACTAGCTGGCATCTTAGGTCCTTTCCAGCTTCAAATCTGTGATTTTATGATCCATTCAGCTGTCTTCTCTGGCCATTTTATCATCTGCCTTGCCATGTGGAGGTGGCCCCCTTCCTTCTCCCTATTCCTATCTTCTATCTCTTACTCAGATTTTTATTAGCTATGTGACTCTGGGCAAGTCACTTAACCCTGTTTGCCTCAATTTCCTCATCTGTAAAATGATCTGGAGAAAAAAATGGGAGTTCCACTTCCAGAAGCCAAGAAATAAGTTGCTCTCACTCTCCCTTATTGACCTCTGAATGCCCAGAAAATATCACCCCAGGAAAAACCCTGGAACAGCTGAACCAGCAGAAAGACAGGGTACAGCAGTCTTATAGACCAGGAAGCTTGGGGGATTAACAGAAAAGGTCCCTCTCACTCTAAGGAAAGGGGGGGCAGTACACAATGGGAGGCATCCCAGCAAGTTAGTGGAAAGCCTTACCTCACCATACCAGGAAGAGATCCTGAACCCCAGGGTGGTGGAGCAGGCAAGCACCAACACCAGCACCCTGGAGTGCCTCAGTACAGGCAGGAAAACTGGTAGAACTCAGTTCAGAAAACAACCATGTGCCATGATTTTCTCCAGCAGTCAAGTCTCTCAGTGCCTCAGCAAAATTCTGGGAAGTACAACTGCAAGAGGTAAAGCTCCAGGCTGAGAAATATCCTGCAGAAGCAAAGCATCAATGTTCAAGGTCCAGGTGAGTAGAAACCAAAGAAAGGAGTGAAAGACACAGGTGAGCAGGCACTCTCCAGGGGCCAGACTCCCCACCCCAACCCCTAGAGCTCCAATGTTGCTGATTCCAGCTCAACACCAGGTAACCTTCCAGAAACCTACAGCCTCCAAATGCCCACAACTGAGGTCCCAGCACACAAAGCCAGTGACCAGGCCCCAGGATCCCAGCACAAGAAGCTTGGGTCCGTGCCCCCCTGCTCTCCAGCAGGAGAGCTCAATTTTTTTAAAGGTCAGGAAATAAGCAAACACTATGAGCAAAAAGAAACGTACAATGACCATAGATTTTTATTAAGGGGAAGGGGTAGATCAAGGCAGAAATTCAGAAGAGGACAACATTGTCAACATACCTATATCTGAAAACTCAAAAGGGAATATGAACTGGTCTGAAGCCCAAAAAACCTTCTTGGGAGAGCTCAAGAAGTATTTTAAAAGTCAAATAGCAGAGGTAAAAGAAAAATTGGGAAAATAAATGAGAGGTATGCAAGAGAGATGCAACAGCTTGGAAAAAGAAGGACAAAAATTAACTGTAGAAAATGAGTCTTTAAAAAATACAATTGGTCAACTGGAAAAAAAAGTACACTGAAGAAAACAACTGCTTAAAAAGCAGAATTGGCCAAATGGAAAAGGAGGCACAAAAACTCACTGAGGAGATGAACTCCTTAAAAAGTAAAATGGGCCAAGTGGAAAAGGAGGTACAAAATCTAAAATTAGAATTGGGCAAGTGGAAGCTAATGACTCTATGAGAGAGTGAGAATTAGTGAAACAGAAACGAAAGAATGAAAAAAGAGACAAAAACATAAAATACCTCATTGGTAAAACAACTGACCTGGAAAATAGATCCAGGAGAGACAATTTTAAAATCATTGGTCTACCTGAAAACCATGATGAAAAAAAGAGCCTGGACAGCATCTTTCAGGAAATCATCAAGGAAAACTGCCCTAGAACCCTAGAAGAGGTCCTAGAACCAGAGGGTAAAATAGCCATAGATCCACCAATCCTCTCCTGAAAGAGATCCCAAATGGAAAATGCCAAGGAATATAGTAGCCAAATTCCAAAATTACCAGGTCAAAGAGAAAATACTGCAAGCAGCCAGAAAGAAACAATTTAAATATGATGGAACCACAGTAAGGATTACACAGGACCTTACAGCTTCTACATTAAAAGATCATAGAGCATGGAATATGATATTCCATAAGGCAAAGGAGACTGGATTACAACTAAGGATCAACTACCCAGAGAAAATGAGTGTAATCTTTCAAGGGAGGAGATTCACATTCAACAAAATAGGGGACTTCCGAACTTTCCTGATGAAAAAAAAGTGGAAAACCACTCTAGTATCTTTGCCAAGAAAACCACAAAAAAGGGGGTCACAGAGTCAGAAAAGACTGAAAATGACTAAACCATGACAATAACAACAACCTTTTACTCTGAACACTATAATAAAATTGAGTGCTATTGCTTCTGGGAAGGGAGTGTCAATTGACTGTTCTGTGGATTAAACTCACTATTCCTGTGATTCCTAGTCAAAAATAGCCATTCTCTGTCTACTACTACCCTGAATGTGTTTAAGTATTGTCTCCCTTTGGTAGAATATACAATCCTTGAAAAAAAGAAGGAACTGGAACAAACATTTATTAAGTGCCTACTATATGCCAGGCATTGTGCTACATACTTTACAAATATTATCTCACTTGATCCTCAAAACAATCCTGAGGTGTAGATGCTATTATTATTCTTCTTTTACAGTTAAGGAAATTAAGGCAGAGAGAGATTAAGTGACTTGTTCAGAGTCACACAGCTAGTAAGAATATGAAACTTGGTTTGAACTCAAGTCTTACTGACTCCAGGCCTATTACTGTATCCAGTAGGACACATAGCTCTTTCTTGTTTGTTTGTTTTGCTAGTGTAAGCACTTAGCACAGTGTTTTGTGTATAGTAAATATTTAACAAACACTTTTATATTAATTTAACATTTTATTCCTTCATACTTTCATGTACCTCTTTTCTTTGACTTGTTGGACTGAATTAAAATGAAGCATTCTCACCACTGCACTTAACATCTTGTTCAAAGGATAGGTATGCATGTACTGAGACATCAGTTATAGATGTTAGTATGATTCTTCCAGTAAAGTAGTCAATGTGATATAGTTGAAAAAGCATTGGAGTTTTTGCTGAGAAATTTAGGTTCAAATACTGCTTCCAAAATGGAGTACCTATGTAAGTATAGTCAATTCACTGCATCTCTCTGGGCTTCAGTTTTCTCATCAGCAAAATGGAATAATAATTCTTATAGTACCTACCGCATAGCATAATTGTTCAGGTAAGGTGAGATAATGTATGCAAAGTGCTTTATAAACCTTAAAGTGTTATAAAAATGTCTACCTCCTGTTATTAAGTAGATCAATATATTTTTATTGGAGAAATAGTTTTAAGTAAGAGAAGCATGAGAACCATAACCACTATGTCTTTTACAGCTTAATAATAAATTAATAGTCACATTTGCTCTTATAATATAAGTAAAATTACAATTTAGAATCAAGTTGGCTAAGACCACTGATATGTGGCTGAAGGATTGTAGGTTCATAGGATCATACATTTAGAGAAGGGAACTTTGAAATAATTTAATCAAACCTTTTCACATTGCAGATAAGGAAAATGAGGCACATAGCAGTTAAACTCACTAGGGCAATAAGATGCTGTAATGTTTTTCTTTATAGTCATATTAGTCTTTGCAAGCTTAACTTTGCAATTATTTATGGTTTGAGTCTTCATTCAAGGCCTGTTTGTCTGGAAAGACCACATTAGGATGACAGTTCACTAAGTAACATAGGTTTCCTTGATTCTCTCCACTTTCTATGAAGGTCATACTCTTATATAAGCATGCTCTCATGTTAGCTGCCCATAAAGGAAAAAAAAAAAGGCCAAGTGGAGCTGGGAGATGTTATGGGTAGTTAAGTTCATAGGGAAGATTGGCCTTCTACCTCCTATGGCTTAGATCTGCAGAACTAATTGTAACCCACAGAGGGAAACCAGCATACAAACATCCCAGCCATGACCATCTGAAGAAGAGAGAAAAGAAAAATATGAAAGCAAATGATGGGATTAAAATGAAAGACTCACTAGAAGGATTCTTTGGAGTAAGATTGAGAATTTCAGCCTCGTTATGTGTTAGAAGAACAAACATTCTCACATGAAACCAAACAACTTATATTGAACTCTGACAGATGGGGAAAAAAATAGAATCTGTAATTCACTCATATGCTGATGACAGTGACATCTGTTAGAATATTTGCTTAGTTGATGCTGTGTGGCATGGGACTTGGGCTGCTCTGTTTGACTGCTTGCTGGTTATGCAAGACCATTCTATGTATAATGCTCATAGCTAAAAGGGAGAGTTCAAAATATTGTGGCCATTCCCAATGTACATTTTATAACTTGGCATACTTCAGTCTGATCTTTGGACGTTGCAAAAATATAAGCCAAGCCCCCACATCCACCACCAACACCAAAAAAAAAAAAAGAATATACACCAAAAAATTAAACCCATGTTGATTCCTATAATAGTTCAAATCATATTTCAGATATTTGCTAGCTGTGTGATCATGGGCAAGTTACTTGATGTCTCTTGGCCTCAGTTTCTTCAGTTATGAAATAGATTCTTTATTTGGCCTCATAGCTTGGGTAAGAGCAAAGACCAGAGTTTGAGGATTTATAGGAAATTGATACTCAAGAATCCAGTGCAAGCACTGACTTTATTACTATACTTCATAGCAAGCAGATGAAAAGCAAAACATAAACACAGACATTATGTGGAAGTATAGACGACAGAAAATTGGCCATACACACAGGGTCAAGATCACTCACTGGAAGGAAAGAGATATGTACTGTGGCAAATATCTCAGAGGGAGAATTTGCTCAGAGTATGATTTGAACAAGGAAGTTTTATATGTTAAAGATGGGCTTGGTTGAAACTAGATAATCAATGTCAGCTGTGGGAAGAGACATTCCTTATTAGACCCATATGTGGTGGGGAAATTTATCAAGTTACTTATAAATACCAGACTTAATTGGGGGAGTTTCCTAATAGGAACAAGAAGTAAAGTAAGGATTTCAGCTGGTAACTGCAGACCCTAGGAATGGGTGTTGACACAGCAACAACAGTCAGGAGCCTCATCCAATCAGGAACTTTGATAATTTACATGTTGACACAGGTTCAGAATGGGTCAGGGCAGTGGAAAAGTAGAGGCTATCAGTTATTTATTGTTTATATATTTATGATTATTAAAATCACTTAGCCAATGATTCCATATTGGAGTCCTATCACTTATAACTAGGCAGTCAGGTGGCACAGTAGATAAAGCACTGACTCTGGAGTCAGGAAGACCTGAGTTCAAATCTAAGCTCAGACACTTACTAGCTGTGTGACCATAGGCAAATCTTGTTTGCCTTAGTTTTGTCATCTGTAAAATGAGCTGAAGAAGGAAACGGAAAGGAAAAAAAGCATTCCAGTCTTTCTGCCAAGAAAACACCAAATGGGGTAATGAAGAGTTGGACACAACTGAAATAACTGAACAACAACAACAATCATTTATAACTACAATATCAAACAATATAGTGAAAAATCACAATTATCACAATACAAATAATATTGTAGGGTTTTGTGAGGATCAATTAAAATATATAAGTATCTAATATTGTTATTATTAGGCATATATAAATCAATAAAGAGATTTTTTTAAAAAATTAAATTTAAATTTAAAAAATGAGTTATCATTGTTAAAGTCTTGATTGCCCCAAAAGTCAGTGGTGCCCAATATGTTCTAGATCAAAACATTTCAAAGGATATTATAACCATAAAATATTGGCAAATGTTTAATCACTTTTCATTTTTTTCACTGCAGTAAAATAAGATTTAAAAAAACTGTTTGTCTTCAAAGCTTTTAAAAAATAAATAATGCCAGACCAGAAGACTTGCCTTTATTATTGGGAAAAAATGGTAAGTCACTCTGAACTTAACTTAAACTTATTTGAACCAACTGAATAAACAACCAAAACTTAGTTAAGTTGGTTCCCATTGCCTTTTGATAGCCTGTATGACATGTGAGCCTAGAGTTAACCAATAACTTAAATACTTTTGATAGCTTATATGACATGTTTTGATGTAAGAAAATAATAATTATAAAAATAATTTCTCAAAGATCAATTTTCCCTTTTCACTTAATATAATACTTAAAAACCCATTATTTCATCAGTGCTATACCAACCCAGTTTACAATCCCTATTTGGTCTTAGTAGGTGGGATAATGAATTGCTGTGGCCAAATGACTCATTACCTAGTGTTCAAACATTCTGGCTATACATTTTTGTTTGTTTGTTTGTTTGCTTGTTTTTAATTCAGAAAAGCAGACCCTTAGGAAGGAGGCAAGGAGTCTCCCACCAGTCTCATATACCAAGAATGCTCCCCCTCCTTATCTTCACCTTCTGACACAGCTGGCTTCCTTCAAGACTCAGCTTAAGTTTCACTTTCTGTAAGAGACATTTTCTCATAACCCTCCCCCACTCTACCCAGTACTTTCCCTCTGGACTTACCATTTACTCTGTATATTTCTTGTGCATAATTAGTTTTTTGCACGTTGTCTCTCCAATTAGAATGTAAATTCCTTGAAGGAAGGACATTGCTTTAGATTTTATTTGTATCCCCAGTGTTTAGTACACTGCCTGTCACACAGTAAGTGCTTAATAAATTCTTGATTAATTATTCCCCTTTACTCAGTCACCCAGCTACACTGTCTTATTTGAAGTTCCCCAACTTCCATATTCCAGAGATGATACCATTTATGCCTGGAACGTATCCTTACCTCTCCTTCTTAGTTTCTCTGGCTTCCTTCAACTCAGGTTAAATAACACTTTTGCAAAAGGACTTTCTTGTAAACCTTCTCCCTTGCCCCCAGCTGCCAATGCTTTCTTTTTTCAGGTTACCTCCATACCCTTAATATATACTAACTACAATCTATGTTCTTAATAATTTATATGTTGTTTTCACCTCCTCCTTCCATTAAAATGTATACTCCTAGAACAGGGACTGGTTTTGCATTGCTTTGTATACTCAGTGATTAGCACAGTGACTGGCACATTCCTTAATAGATACTTGTTGACTGAGTAAGTATATGTTAGTTTAAAAAAAGAAGAGAGAAATAAGGGATGGTCCTCTGATTGGAGTGAATGGAACAATGGTAACATGATAAAGACAGTATAGAATTGCACAAATTTATTTGGATTCTCATTTCTCTGTGAAAAGTCATGGAGTTGGGAAATGGATTGTACAGTGTGAGGAACAGAAATAATGGTAGTATTCCTTAATCATAAAGTATATGTAGAAAAGTAAAGTGTAAGAAGACTGGAAAGATATCAAGGAGTCAGGTCCTCAAAAATAGAAAGACAACCTATCCCAGTAAGAAAAGTTTTTATGGTCTTGGAAGAAGTATAGTGGACAGAGAAGCAGTGTAGTATAATGAAAAGAGTTTTCTGAATTGGTAGTCGGCTCCTATACAAGGCTCTTGCACCAACTTGGTATGCAATTCCTAGAAAACCATATAATATTTCTGGGACTCAGCTTCCTAGTCTATAAAATAAGAAAGTTGCATTAGTATTCATTAAGGTCCTTTCCTCCTCTCAAATCCTATTTTTGGGTTATGACAAAAATCATCATCATTTAAGATCAGTATACAGTAGTTATCAAGTTCAAAGATTCATAAATTTAGAACTGAAAAGGACTTAGAAGTCAACAAATCTAGTCTTCTCATTTTACTGATGAGGAAATTGCAGAACAAAGTGGTTAAAGAACTCACCCAACGGTTACAAAGGCAGTATGTGTGAAGCTGAGATTTAAACCTACTGTGGTCCTCTGACTCCAAATCTCATTCCCTTTCCACTGTACCATGCTGCCTCTATTTAACATCAATCAATAGTTACTGAGTTTTTACTCTGTTAGTCACTATTATAGGTACTGTGAGAGATATAAATGTAAGGTTTGATCTCTGTTCTCAAGGAGTTTTCAATCAAGTTGAGGGATTGACATACCCCTGGAAATTTAACAAAAACATAAATATAATGCAGCTTTCCAAGACTTCCTAGAAATAGGGCAAGAATTAGTAAGGCTAAAATATACTAGAAAATATGTACTGGAATACATTTCCTAGAGTAATCAGGTTTTTGTTTTTTGTACCATTAGAGAGACTTTCAGTCAGAGTTTTCACTTCCATTGAGCATTAAAGAAGCTGATAATCAAACTCTGTGTTCAGTTTTCTACAGAAATGGCTAGATATAAGCTGCTTCTTTGGTCTCAATGAATGAGTGAGGTGGTAGAAACTGGGATCATTCTGGAGAGCCATCTGTCACTTTAGAGCAGACTAAAGAAGCAGGGGACAAAGTAGCCTGGAAAACAGTAGCAAGGCATGCAGAAATCTAGAACAGGCAGACCCAGATTTTGTAGAGTCTACTACATTAGAATGAAGCTAGAAGTTATGAGGAAATCATATGTTTTCTGGAAGAAAGCAGTCAAATCTCCACCCCACTATTTTTTTCTGCCCTTTTCCTCAATATTTGCTGAAGAACTCTCTTTATAAAATAAAACTTCCTTTTTTTTTTTTTTTTTTTTTTTTTTTCCACTCCTTCTCCCACAACTGGCTGGGCAGAGGGGTGAGGGTAGAGTGATCTGGCAACTGGTTCTTATAAATCTTTTGTTTTGTTGCTACTTTAGTTTTGTACATTATCTGATTGCATTAACAAATTATGTGACCACTAAGAGCAAAGTATCAAAGTCTACTGCAATAAGAGCTGGATAGGACATACACAAAGCTAACCTTCCTGCCTATACTCTACTATATGTTCCTGGGTCAGCATTGAGTGTTGTTGCTACTGTGGGGACAGCAAGTCCATAGCAGTTTTTCATCTCTGAAAATCAGCATGACATAGTATGCCTTGAATGTTCCCTGGGACCTTCTGCCCTATGACAGAACCACAGGTATTGACTGTTGCATAACTTGAAAAAAAGAGGCATTCCAGCTTATTCCTTTCATTTTCCTTCTTGACACTCTCCTGGGTGTCAATTAGTGCTTCTTATCAGTAGACTTTCCTTAAGGATATGATAGAATAGGTCTACTCTTTTCTCCCTGACAATGACTACTCCAACATAGAGTATGTACTCAAGTAAGCAAGCTTGAACCTCTGCCCTCTGGATGCATTTTTTTCTTTGTGTTCCCTTTCCTGATGTATGTGTCTTGGTTTAGAAATGCCCTTGTGAGTTTGAGAAGTTCTGGATCCATTGGATGGAGCTGACTGGCAACAAGGAGAGATTAACTTTTCTTTTGTGTGTAGTAAAGAAATAGCTGCCCCATACCTGGTTCATATTGTACCTAGTAATCAGTTCATCCTCAGAGTTCAAGGTGGGGTTATTAAAAGCCAAAGAACTATGAGCAAAGTTAAACTAACTCTTTTCATTAGAAACTAATCTGGACATCATGAATAGGTCTAGAGCAGAAACAGGACCCATCAGTGGAGGTGAGAGTAGACAAAGTCCCTTGCAAAACAACTTGAGTAACAGGGTGTCATAATTATTTTACTATGAATTTGAGATTGTGATTGAAAGGAACAAATATAGTCCATGGAATGGAGACTAATGAACAAAATCAGAAAGATGTCATACTTTTGGTAACTTTGTGGTATGTCAATATGATATCAATAGACTTCTAGTGGACATGTGGACCAGTTGTCTCTCTGAACACACAAGTGGGGAGGAAAGGGTATCAGACTATTCTCACATAGTGAGCACACCATCATGTGGCCAAATGTATTTATTTCCTCTTTTAAAGGATATACACAAGTTCACTAACCCCAAGTTAAGAAGCCCTGCGCTAACAACTTGTGTTGATTTGTAGGTCATGTAGTTCAAAGGATCATAAATTTAGAAGTGTAAAGGCACATTGAAAATTATGTAGTTCAAAGGTCAAATTAATAAAGTAAACTAGGGGATCAAAAAGGCAACCAATTGTACTGATATATAGTTACCAAAATATCTTTTTTTTAAAGTTTACAGATTTCGGGCTAAGAACTCTTAGCAAAGGTATAGATGCCCTAGGTATAAGAACAAAATGTGTTTAAGCAAAACCTGTGGTTGATTAATGTTGATATATGATGAGGACAGAGAATATTTTTCAGTTTTTCTTTGTATCCCAGCATCCAGCCTAGGTTGTGGAAAATAATAAATGCTTAAAAAATACTTATTTGATTAGCATAGGCTAACTGTGCAGTGTGTGGGTCAAATTCAGTGACAAAGTAGGATTCTGGAGAGCTTTCAATAGCCAGAAAATAGTAGTCTGATATTCTTTCCATCATTGTCTGGTCTGCTTACTGATCTTTGGAAAATATAGTCAGATGCTCCTGGGTCATATCTATGTTCCTCTGAACATCCTCGTTAGGTAAGTTGTAGATTTTGTGTTGTTCTTTGCTACACTCACAGAATATATCAGGTATGGCATCTGATCAATACATGTCCTGCAGATTGACCATGTATATGATCCTCTACAACTAAGTGAAATATTTCATCACTCGGGGAAAGTGCCCAGCATTAGGAATAGGAAAATATAAGTTCTTTGAGGGTGAACACTGTGTTTCTTTTTCCTTTTTCTTTTCCTCTTGGTATCCCCAGTGCCTAGGAGAGTAACTTACACAGAGTACACAACTAATAAACACTAATTGATTTAGAAAACATGACAAAAGAAAAGAAAATTCTTGTAGACTATGAATTTAAAAAAGCATGAAACAAAATGTAGCTAACAAAGAACAAAAAAGCTTGCAAAACACCATTTTACAAATACTTTAGACACAAGAGGGGGAAAACATGTAGGCTACATAATTATCAAGAGGGTGAAATGGGAGAGAATAAGGAGAAGGCTAAAGCTTTTAATTCCTATTTTGCTTCTGTTTTTACAAGGAAAGTAACTATAATTAGAGGCTTAATATAAACCTTAACAATCTAGCCATAGAAATCAAGAACAAAATGGAGACTGAACTAGCTAAAAAATATGTGCTGAATGAGGCTAGATGGTTTCAAGTCAGTCAGATCTAACATACTCCCCTTATGATACTCGAGGAATTGGCCAGTGGCCTTAGAACAATTAGGAGCTATATCTGAGATACTGGCTGAATATTAGGTAACTAGAAATAAAACTTACATCTTTCACATTTATAAAATAAATAATAAGGACATAAAGCTATGCCATATCCTTTAACTCCCCCCATTCCTTACACTACCACTACTACCACTGTACATATAAATCTGTTACTAGGGTGGTAACACTAGTACTACAGGCTCATGGGCTCATTATATTAAAATTTTTATTTGTCTGCTTATAATGTTTGGGGGTACATAGTTTTGTCTGTGCTATGTCTAAGATTACAAAATAAGTTATGTTCTACTGATCTTCGAAGTTCCAGCCTATCTGCACTACATGAAGTTTTCCTATGTATTTCAGTGTGCTCTCTGGGAAGCCTGCTACGTAGGTAACAAACTTGTTTTTGTTTTAAATATTGCCCTTCCCCACATTTTCCATTTTTTTTTGACTCTCTGAGTTCTGGTTCCATACTGATGACATAGCCTCCCAAATCACCTTTTCTAGTACAGGTTGAACTTTAGTTCATATCCCCTCATCCCTCACCACTTATATCACCTACTACTCCTCCTCCATCCAACTACAGCTATAAAAAATATGGTTAGTATTTGATCTTGCCAGCACCTGCAAAACACATAACTAACAAGTTCATGAACTCTGAAATTCCTTTATCTCACCACAATCTGTTATTATTACACTTTTCCTTCTGTTATTTCATAAAATTCTATAACCTATCCTCACATGACCTCTAATCGCTCAAGTCTTTCACAAGCTATCATCACTGCTGTAGCTATACTCTTCTCCCTTCCCCATCTTGACCCATTGGTGAACCAATTCAACTATACATTGTTCTCTCAATTCCTTTGCCCCCTCATCCTATTCTTGATCTTGCCCTACCAACCCATAGCCTTGGATTACACCAGCCATGCAGGGCCTTCACTCCTTATTATATGTTCCTAAACAAAATTAGAGAAAATTGTGAAACTATGCTATCTGAGTCTACTATAAATGTATGTTACATATTCTCAGCTGGGCTCTCATTGTGGCAAGGAAATTGTTTTGTGCCTCCCTAATTACCCCACTATTCCACTTACTGTAGTGACTTTCCAAATCTTTTTTATCCTTCCTGAAAATTGTCATGGTTCCCTCTATCTCCATCCTCTCAGATGTTAACCTTTCATAATATTTCAGTGAAAAATTGAGGTCATTCAATGACAGTTCTCTCTCTTTTTTTTTCTCCTCCTCAGATAATACTCAGATGCGTTCTTCCACTACTTCCTCTTTTACCACTTTCACCTCTTTCACATGAAAAGATGGCCCTTCTCCTTACCAATACAAATCACTCTACATGTTTAGTGATCCCATTTCATCCTGTTTTCTCCAGCAGATTTCTCCATTTATCATCTTCACTTTCACTAACCAATCTCTCCCTGTCTACTGGCTGCTTCCCTACTTGCCCAGAAACATTTTTACATCTTCCTCATACACAAAAATGCTCCATCAATCTGTCCATCCCACTAGTTATCTTCCCATATCTTTTCTTCATTTTGTCCATAAACTCCTTGATAAGACCATCTGCCATCAGTATCACCCCTTCTTTTCCTATCTTTTCCTATTGTTAACTCTTTATGTTGTGGCTTTTGACTACACCATTCAACCAAAACTCTTAATTGCCAGCTCTAGTGGCTTGTTCTCAATCGTCATCCTTGACATTTCTACAGCCTTTGACACAGTTAATCACACTCTTCTCTCTGATATTCTCTTTTCTCTGTGTAATTTGTTGCTTCTTTATTCTGATCATTCCCACTGAAGTTAAGGGCCCCAGTGCTCTGTCCTTTTCTTCTCCCTCCATATTATTTCACTTGGTCATCACATTAGCTCCTATACATTAGATTTTCATTTCTATAGATACATTTATCCAACTTTAATCACTTTCCAAATTCCCAGACTCAGATGTGCAACTATCTTTTGTTTCAATCTGGATATCCCATAAACATCTTAAATTCTACATGTCCCAAATGGAACTTGTTATGTTCCCCCAAACATTCTCCTTTATCCTAACTTTCCTATTACTGTTGAGGGTATCACCCTGCTAGTCACCCAGATTCACAGCTTAGGTATCATCCTATACTTTTCATTCTCATTCACTTCATATATCCAATTTGGTGCCAATTCCTATCAAATTTGCCTTCATAGTACCTCTTAAGCATCTAGTAGATGCTTAATAAATGTATGTTGAATAGTCCAAGTGTGAGGTGATGAGGGTCAGAAATAGTGTAATGGCAGTGTCAGAGAAGAGAAATTGACATAGAGAGACATTGTGAAGATAGGAGAAGCATTCATTGCAAATGGTCTTTTCAAGTTTAGCCACAAAATGAAGGAAGATATCTGAACGTAGTTACTATAATGGATGTGAGAATTTTTTTGAAGATAAAAGAAATATAGGCATTTTTGTAGGCAGTAAGAAAACATCCAGTAGATAAGGAGAGATAGAAAATTAGTGAGAAAGTGGGGATGACAGAGGGGGCAATCTGCTGGAGAATATAGTATATAATACGATTACTTATGAATGCAGAGGAAAGAAGGGTTAAGGAAGAAGTAGTTGAAGAAGGCAGCTGGGTTATGTGAATTGAGGATGAGGGGATAGGATAGAGTGCTTAGTAAATGGCCATACTATTTTTCTCTTAATTTTGAGGCAAAGTTCTTAGCTGAGAGGGTGGGGAGAATGAGAATTGTAGAAAATTTAAGGAGGAATGAAAAGAAAACTCTATGGATAAAACAAAAAATACTTCAGCCTGATATTATTTCACATTATTCCTCTCTACATGATCTCTATTCTAGCCAGATGGACCTCCTCATTGTTCCCAAAACTTTTATTCATTTTCTCTTCATGTCTTCTTCTCAGAATATTTATTTTCCTTTGAAACTCAATGCAGGTGCCAGCTCCTTCGAGGAATCTTTCCTGTCCTTGTTAATGAGGTGATTGATGATCAATTGAGTTTTCCTCAAACCAATTAATGAAATTATAGTATATACTGAACAAATTATAGAACCAATGAGTTGGTTATTAATAATAATAATAATAATAATAATAATAATAATGTCTGGGGGGGGCTAGGCAATGGGGTTAAGTGACTTGCTTAGGGTCACACAGCTGGTAAGTGTTGTGTATCTGAGGCCAGATTTGAACTCAGGTCCTCCTGAATCCAGGGCTGGTGCTCTATCCACTGCACCACCCAGCTGCCCTCAATAGTAAGGTATTAAAGGAAATATAAAGAACATTTTGCATTTTGTTACTCTTGTAATAGGACTGAAAAAGTTCTCAAACCCTTCTTGATGAAATTTTAGGGTAACTATTCTTTGACTATTTGAAAGATTGGCTATATTTCTGGTGACCTTTACAAAACAATCCTTGCTCCAATGAGTCAGTTGAAATAGATTTTAGGAATGCTTCCAGAAGAATCCAGGGAGGATGGGGAGTTGATTTCTTCCCATATTCACTCCCTCTCTGGAGGTATCTGGTGGATTGGAGGCCAGCTGTGTATTAACAGGAAGAGCTCTGTAATTTGCTAAGGGATCCAGCTATGGAAGAGGAAAACAGATCTTAAGAATCACTCTTTGCCTTTTCCCCTCATGTCTCTTCTGCAATACAGTAATGGAGGAGGAGAGAAGATGATTTCTGTCTTCTCCTACACACCTTTTCCTCCACAATTATCAATGGAAACTTGAAGTGGGATTATTTGTTGAATAGGAGATACTGCACCCAAGAGCAGCAATAGAAGATATCACAAGAAAACTCACTGGGGTCTTGAGCATCAGAGGCATAAATTGTCTTGGCCATAAGTTTTCCCTTAGTTTGTGACTCTCAATTTTGTATATCCTGTCTCTTCCCACACATGCTGTGTATATTTGCTCTGTGTTTATGGGAGGGAATGTTTTGTCATTATACATATATTGCACTTTGCAAACATTAAAATATTATTATTATTATTACTTCTATTTTGTCACAATATTTTAATAAATGAATATACATTACATAATGTTCATTATTTTGCATTTTATTATCATATTAATGTATAATATAGTTAATAATTGTACTAACTAGATGGCTATTAAAAGTAAACACACTGATAATGTGCTTATGAGCTAGGAGTGTGGTATATCCATAATTTTAGGTAGTGCCTTATAAATAGAAGGTACTTAATGTTTGTCATACTTCACTGTATTTTGATATCACCAAATATATTATAAGAATAAATGAAGCATTCCAATCATTTGGGGTGAGTCCCCAAGAAAGGAGTTATATGAAACAGTGGACAAGAATTGCATAATATCAAAAGATTATGGACTTAATTCCCATTTTGAAGATAGTTTATTCTCTTTGAATTGCCTAGGGACTATGGTGAAATTTTAAAAGGTCAAATTATCATCAATGTAACATTTAGTAGCTACCAATAAAAACTTATTAAAAGCATTTTGTATGTTAAGAGTTGCTGCTGGGCCAGAGGGGTTCGAGAGTGGACATAGCCATGTAGTTTAAGTCCTAGGGGACCCTGGCCTCCAATGAAGTCATTTAGTTTTTATAAATCAAATAGTATTTCTCCATTTGTTCCTTTTTCATTTTTCCTCTAACACTCTTTAGTTCATTAAACTCCTATTCTGGTTCCTGGAGGAATACATTTTCTTATGGCTTAGACTGAGGCCAGGGATTTCCCCTAAAAGTGGAGTTAAAAGGTGTTTAATGTAAAGTTGTAATCAAGTAAGGTACAGGTAAGTTATTCCTACATATGAAATAAATGGTAAACATGAAAGACAGTGCCCATTATACAAACAACTTTAAATAAGATTTAGGAACTTAACATATAATCACTATTACAATCTGTGGAGAAGTTGATGGTTAGATTCCACCAGAACATAAAGCTAACTAGAAATGTTACATTTCATCTCAGCTCTGCACTGTTCAAACAACTTCCAGGATGTGTCCAGAGGTAAAATCCAATCTTCTTTTTGTTGTTAGCTATCCTATCCAAAAGCAGTGGAGGAGGACTCTTTTTTTCTGCTGCTATTTAGCTCTACCACAATGAGACTCATCACTTCAGAAACCCACAAGGTTTCAGGATTCTGAACCCAAAAGATCTCCTCTAGGCTTAGATGCATCCATTTTTTGGATAAACACTTGTTTATCTAAAATAAATAAAGAGCAAACACAAAAGATACAGATTAAAAAAAACAGGCTTAGCCTTTCCTAAGAAGTATTTATATGATAGAGGCCATAGATGTTCATGGCCAGATAGAGACTGGGGTGGAAATAGAAGAAAACTCCCCTTTCCCCATCGTTCTCTAAGAAATGAATCAGTTCCCTTTAAAAATCCAATGAGACTCCAGTTCCGGCTCCACAGCCAAAAGAGAATTAATTTTATCTCAAAGTGCTTATGTGGCCAAAAGCGGGCCCCAGAGCTCCCACATGGTAAACCAGAACCAAGAATCTTGATTATGACCTGGGCTAGCCCCTATATACCAAATCAACCTCTGTGACACTATTAATGCCAAACAATTTGATTTTTACAAATTATTGCAGAATGATGACTATGATTTTTAATAATAAGCAATATTTATATCTAGGTAGGATTGTAAGTTCTCTTATAATCCATGTAGCTTGGGATTCTAAGGATGAAGCCATGTTCCTCCAAAATTTATCTAAGTCCAAGGTATCTGGGGAACCCAGAGTCCAAACAATTAAAAGGCTCCAGTATAATTTATGGCAAGGTGGGAAATGAATCTCTGATACTCAATGTTATTTGTTCTTTATTGTAATATTGAGTAAGCTTTAAGGTGATATGACATGGTATGCATAACAACCAACAAAAAATGTTGTAGAATGCCTTTATGCCTTTGTTCATGACATTGCCTAATCTTTGAATTGTATTCCTTGCTCCTGTATTCTCAGTATGCCCTCTATGTTTCAGTGTATTATATTCTCTCACTCCAATTTTTTCCCATTGAAATTATACTCATTCTTCATAGGCAAGCTAAAATGAAACAGCCTAAATAAATAATGTCTTTTACAACCTCCCCTTCTATAATCCCAAGGTAAATTTTTCTCTCATTCCTTTGAGTTTTCTTAGAACTTTGGTTACATCCCTCTTCTTCTATTTTATAGCTAAGTCACCGTCTCCATGTCTTAGTGTCTCATATCCTACTAGATTATGTTTTGGGAGGTCAGGGACTTTGTCTTATTTTTGATGTTTGTTTTTTGTATCTTAGAACATTGCTATGTATGCTATGTAAAGTATAATACTTTACATTTAGTAAACATATATAAAATTGATGAAATAATATCAGTTTTCTGGATGGTGTGAAAGACACTGTAATTTTTGTTTGTAAGGCTAGCATTCCAGAAGTGGTGAACTTTTTCCTTATGTTTAAAGCATGAACACATACACATATAGGTAAATATATACATACACACACATATATACATATATATATATACATTTGTACATATGCATGTGTATACATGCACAAACACAAGGGCAGCTAGATGGCACAGTAAACAGAGTTTCAAGCCTGGAGTCAGGAAGACCTGAGTTAAACTCTGGCCTCAGACACTTCTTAACTCTATGACCTTAGGTGAGTCACTTAACTCTGTCTCAATTCCTCATTCACAAAATGAGCTGGAAAAGGAAATGGCAAGGCATACCAATACATTTGCCAAGAAAACCTCAAATTGGGTCAGGAAGAGTGGAATATGAATGAAATGACTGAACAACAACAACAAAAATGTATACAAAATACATGTATGTATATATGTTTATGTGTATATGTATGTGTGTGTGTGTGTACACGTGGAATTTATATATATATGTATATATATATATGTATACACCCATATGTATGCATGTTTATAAAGACCTTTGGGGAGTAGGGAATCATGGAAAATTTATCAGTGTGAAAATTGCATATTCAAAACAAGATTTTAGGAAGATTAATCTGGTGATGATATAAATATATAAATATATATACATTACTTTGGAGGGCAGGGATGGGACAGAGAACTAGTTTCTAGACTATTTTAGTAATCTAAGAATAATATTTTAAAGACCAGAATTAATATATTAATAGTAGGAAGGGAATGCACTTGATGGATTTGTAAAAAAGATATTTCAAAGAATCAGTAGAATTTTGTTATTGACTGAATGAGAGGGCCAAGATTAATGGAGGAGTCAAAGACTTTATTAACATAGCTATGCATAAACATTATATCAATTTATTTAAATGCTCTATGAGTTCATTAGTATGAGTACCCCCTCCACTTATGTAGATTTCAACTTCTCCATAATCCTTCATAAGTTACTGTGGCAAAAAAAAAAAAAGTATTATGTCTGTCAACTCTCTGGTGATGGCTTTTCCTGAATAAAGGTAGGTTAGTTCTCTGACAAGATAGATAAGAGATTTCTCTGAGTCTATATTCCAACCATTTTCAGTTTGGTAAGATTGTCCTAAGCCTGAGCTCCATTTGCATAACCTTCAGGAACACTTAAGCAAATGAGATGTCAGAATAGAATTTTAGTGGGGAAAGCATAAGCATTGAAGATCATAACCCATAAATATAATAACCAGTTATAGGAAAATTCAAAGATATATCCTAACAGATATAATTTAGTTCATCTTCACTACTGATTAACTGCTACGAATATTCATTTTTCTTATTACAGAAGATAGAGTGCTAGACTTCGAGATAGGAAGACCTGTGTTCAAATTTAGCCTCAGACTCTTACTAACTGTGTGACTCTGGGCAAGTCACTTAGCTTCCATTTTCCTCAGTTTCCTCATCTGTAAAATGGGGATAATAATAAAATCTACCTCCCAGGGTTTTTGTGAGGATCGAATGAGATAATATTTGTAATATACTGTGTAAACCTTAAAAAACCATATAAATGCTTCTTCTCCTCTTTTTTCTTTCTTCCTTCCTTCCTTCCTTCCTTTCTTTTTCTTTCTTTCTTTCTTTCTTTCTTTGTTTCTTTGTTTCTTTCTTTCTTTCTTTCTTTCTTTCTCTTTCTTTCTTTCTTTCTTTTTTCTTTCTTTCTCTCTTTCTCTCTCTCTCTCTTTCTTTCTTTCTTTCTTTCTTTCTTTCTTCTTCTTCCTCTTCTTCCTCTTCTTCTTCCTCTTCTTCTTCTTCTTCTCTCCCCCCTCCTCCTCCTCTTCTTCCTTCTCCTCATCATGTCTAAACACATAAGGAGTATGAACAGATGTTACCTATCCCTTTGTACTTTAAAAAAAATTACCTATCTGGTTTTTTTTGCTTCTAAATTCCCCTAAAATTGCCCACAGCTACATGACCCTTGGAGTCAAAATTCTTGTACCTTCCTTCTTATTGTAATTATTTGTTCAACTAGTATAAGAAAGAAAGAATAGGGAAGGGAGAAAGATACTGTTGTCTCTTCTATGACACCTCTCTTAAGAGTTTCAGAGCTTAAGAAATGGTTCCAGTTTCTTTTCTCACTCACCTACACCCTGCTAATGACATAATTTGACAGAGGAGTCCATTTTCTTTGAGGGTTTTGCTTCCCAATTCCTTTCTCCCTCTTCATGAGCATAATAACCAAATAATAAAGATCATACTCATGCTGCCAACAGTGTTAACTCCAATGCAGTCATAACTAAGAGAGATACAAGTAGTGCTTTGCGCCAGGCCTTTGAAACTTAACTGTGAAAATTACACAAGATGAACTTCCTTTCTCTGTATCCCAAAAAGGAACCTGTGTCCCAAAGCTTTTTCCCATGGGTAATGCTCAAGGTTTCTGTCACCCTCCATGGTATTGGAGTCTCTCCCATTACTATTGTTTTTTACTTTTTTTGAGGATATGTTTAGAGGTGTCTATCAGGCACCAAATCACTAGTTATATTCTACTATAGTGAGTGTATTTTCTCTTGCCAAAAGATTTTCTTCATGTGCCTTTCTGTCTTAATTTTCTTTTTAGAGGAATCTTCATTGCTGACAACATCCATATGGTGTATACCTAACAGCTACATACAATTGGTCTCCTAATTAACTTGTTCTAACTCTAAGCATTGGAATGAAACTTCTTTCTGATAAAGGGCTTGTAGTTAAAACATATTTAATTAATGTCAAACATAACTTTTATTTTCTTTTTTTTATACATACACACATATACATATACACACACAGAGGTTTCATTGTGACCTTAACTTGTAAATAAAAAGAGCCATCTGGATATTAAGATCATTTGAATAACCTCAAATTCTCTTCTGATATCAGTTAATATATGTGTTTTTTAATAGTTCCTTATATGTGTGCCTATTATTTTTTGTTATTTTTAACTTATGATTATTTTACATGTATTTTTCTATATCAACATCAACTAGATATATATTTTTAAAATATTTATGCGGTATTTCGTCATCTTTATAAAAATTTGTTTAGGTTAGTCCCCCATTTTGGGGCATTGGGACTAAAATTAATTAACATATTAATTTTATTATAAAACAAAAATCAGAACATATCAATAATAATAATAGCTAGCATTCATATCATGCTTTCTGGTTTGAAAAGGACTTTACAAATATTCTCTCATTTTATCTTCACAACATCCCCATTTTATAGATGAGGAAACTGAGACAGAGTTTAAGTGACTTGTACAGGGCCACTTGTACTAGGGCTAGGTTTGAATTCAGGTTTCCTAACTACGTTTCCAATGCTCTCAATCTACTGAATCACCTAGGTCCCTCATAAAGTGTTTGAATGAAAAGATGAATTAGTGTTTCCACACTTTTTAAATTCAACTGTTTAGAGGCAGATGGCTTAACCAGATGGCCCCTTGAAATTCTTTTGGTTCTGAGATGGTAGGATCCCTTAATACTTGAGAAAGTTGAAGTGTCTTAAATGTTCTGACTAATATTGTGTTGCGATAATACAATATTTCTCGTTTATATAGCATTTTAAGATTTACAAAATGTTTATCCACCAACAACAATGCAAACTGGGTAGTATAAACATGCCATTCTAGTATTTTGCACTAAAAATTCCCTGATGTTAAATGAAATTAGATGATTTGCCCATGTTTACACCATCAATCAATATTAGAGTCATTATTTTCATGTCTTTTATTTTCAAGTCCAGTGTTCTTTCCAGTTTGGCACACTACCCAGGGAATACTTTAATCATATAGTTAGATAAGGTCTACAGAATAATCAAATGGACATTTCTATTTATGTATGATATCTAGAGTAGTCATAAGCTATACTTATTTAGATATTATCTATAAATATCTATAATAGGCAGGCCTGACTCAGGCCATTAGTTTAAATGCGGGAATGAAATGAGACACTTGTAGGTCATTTAGCTATTTTCAAAAAGGAAGATAACATAGCAACTGCAGGATGTGATGACTCACACAGCCACCAAGTTGGACAGTGGCTGGGAGGGAGCTACTCCATATGGGTCTATTTTTTATGAGCATAGGTTATCAGGAAGCCTATAACCAGAAAGTACTAGGAAGTTAAGAAAAGACTAGAGTCTTAGCCCCCTGAACCAATTAAGATTTGGGGACAGCTTCTGTGCCTTTTAGGGAAAGAATTAGCCTAACCCAGGGATAGGGACCCTGAGGCCTCAAGGCCATACTTAACCCTCTAAGTCTTTAAGTGTAGCCTTTTGACTGAATCCAAACTTCACAGTATAAATCTCTTTAATAAAAGGATTTGTTCTATAAAACTTGGACTCAGTCAAAAGGTCGTACCCAAGGATCTAGAAAGCCACATGTGGCCTCAAGCCCATAGATTCCCCACCCCTGGGCTAACCTATGTGGGTGAGACGGGGAAATAGGGTAGTGGATGCCCTGGTAAGGAGAGATCTTATCAAACTGGTCGTCTACATAGACCTGTAATCTCATCTCTCTGGGAAACTTTTCTCTGGAAGAATCTCCTTTCACTGATGCAGACTAACAACTCTTCTGTAACAACACTAGGACACTAAGAGGCTAAGTCAATAGAACTTGTAGGTGTCAGAGACAAGATTTGATCCTATGATAGTTATTTTTGACTCTAAGGCCAGCTCTCTATCCACTATTTAATCCTACTGTTTTACTGAGGGAAAACACACACACACACAGACACACACACACAGACACACACACACACACACACAAGCATATTCAATTTACTCTAAGAGAATATTATTCTATGATGCTAATGCACTCTCGTACAAATGTAGGAAGTGGGTACAGGCTTTACAAGCTGCAGAATTACCAAGGTGGGAAAAATCTTTGTTACTGAATATATGACAATGTGACTTCTTAAATGTTTTTTGTTTTTGAACTAGAAAAAGGTCAACTACATATAGACTCTGAACAACCCTGAATGAATGATCACTGATTACACTTTGAGTTTTTCAAGGTCAAGCTAAAGTCCAGCTAGAAATGAACAGCAGAGAGCAAACTGCATCCTTAGTAGAAATCTCTTTTAAAGACTTCTAGCTTTGGCAGTGATATACTATATGCTGCAGGCTCACTATGTCTCTTCAGCAGGTCATATATTTTCCTTTATGCTCAGCTGATTAGCTAAGATCAATTTTTAAATCACATTGTGATATTATCCATCTCCCCAGTCTGAGACAAGGTGTATAATTGTTTGCTATTTTGAAAGACCTCTAGTGCACACGCACATTTTTGTTTTACCCTGAAATATTAGGGTATAATATAGGGTATAAAATAAAGTTATCTTAATATATGAATTGAAAATTAATTCATCACCATCATTAGGAAAAAGAAACATGTTTTCAGCATATTTCTGCTTGAGAGGCAATGTTGCATAGTGGGAGAAGAGGAAGAAAGAGAGAGAGAGAGGGAGAGAGAGAGAGTGAGTTTTGGAGTAGGAAAACTTTGGTTGATATCATTTCTCTAACACATACTTGTGCTAACTACGTGAACATGTTCAAGACTTTCAATCTTACATGATTCTAGGCAACTGACTATGATAATAGGTTGTAAAGAAGTTGCTATTCTTTTTTTAGAGAAATAGTTTCTAAATGGGGAACACCATACACTAATAAAATCGCAGGTTTAGAAAGACAATAACAAAAATGTTTGCATGTAGGTGTGTGTATAAAAGAAATGGAGAAAAAGAGTAACAACAGAAGATTGTTTCTGAGTGCTAAAAAAAATTCTGAAGAGAAGCAAAGCTTTTGGCCCACAGATGAGATAAATATTTTAGTTGAATAAACCAAATTTGAGAGCACAAATAGGAAATCTAATGTTGATTGGATCATTTATAGAGCGTACTTAGTCAAATTTGACTTAAAGAGTCCTGGGTTCTGTTTTATGGTTGTTAAATTAAACATTTTTGAGATGACTAAGTAGATGTTTAGTATGAACTGATAAATAGTGGCAACTGTATAATTGACAACTTCTTATTTATGAGTTAGAAAACTGTTATTTTGCTATCCTTTTTAATCCCCCAAAATGGCAGGGAGGAATGATCATACTATGCAACACATAAAAAATCAGGTAACCAAAGAATTATTCACAATGATACTGAGAAACATTATAATAGTTTCTGTGTATTTGTGTGTGTTACAGAGAGCCCAGAACTGTGATTTCATCAATTTAGAAACCTACTCTTGCCAGTGCTTCTAACAATTTACCTGTAAATGACAAAAAAAACCCCCAAAAAACAAAAAAACAGAATTACTGAGGTTGGGAGCATGGTACTGAGTGTTTAAGTGACTGACCTGTAGTCACATATCTAGTATATATAAGACGTAGGATTTGAACTCAGGTTTTCTCAACTCCATGGCTGATATGCTATATACTATGCTATGCTGCTTTGCTTTAGTAATAATAATAATAGCTGTTAACAACTTCCTTTAATTAGCTACCAAATGAAATGACTTGAAAAGTAGGGAGATTCAAGCAGAGCCTGAGTGACCATTTATCAGGGATATTGTTAACACACAATTCTTGCTCAAGTGTGGGCTGGACTATTTGACTATTGAGAACACATACAACTAGGAACTTTTTGCCTGGGGTAAAAACAGTTGGAGCATAGCGATGATGGGAGATAATAGTGGAATGAAGCATAGTCTAAGGATAGTCTGAGAGAGAGAGGGACAGAGACAGAGACAGAGACAAGAGAATGTCTTGGAGTAGGAAAACTTCTGTGGGTGGGTGCTATGTAAAGGACAGATGCATGTGGTTAAAATGACAATCAAGGGGAGCAGCATTACAGAGGACTGCACAATTGGAGGTATAGTCATGCTAAAAGAGTGAGCAAATCTCTCCCCCAGAGAGTTTCAGGTCAAGAGTATCCCAAGGCTAACTATGAAGATGGTGGAAGCAACTGAGAAGAATAATCCCCTCTGAATGTCAGAATTCTGGAATAATTTTTTTACTAAGTATTTATTTTGTCTAGGCAATGGGGTTAAGTGACTTCTCCAGGGTCACACAGCTAGTAAGTGCTATGTGTCTGAGGCTGTATTTTGACTCAGGTTCTCCTAACTCCAGGGTGGGTGCTCTATCCACTGTGCCACCTAGCTGCCCCTGGGATAATTTTTTTTTCTCTCTGTGGTAGTTATGGTTCTCCCTCTTCCTTCTGACTCTGAAATTCTTTGCTCTTACTGTAGCTTTTATTATTATGCAATTGTTTCAAATACATACATGCTATTTTCCCAGAGATGCCATATGTGTAGACATGGGTCTGGCTTTTATGCAGTAAGCAAATTAGATCTATCTATCTACCTACCTTCTATATCTTTAATTGGCTTCTTCATAAGCTACGGGAAGAAATATTAATATCAACCCTCTTTATGGTATATGCACAAATTGATAGTATACCAGAATAGTCGTGTGTGTGTGTGTATGTGTGTGTGTTCAAGTTACCTTTCATATTCCAGAAGAGAAAGAACAGATCTCTGATCTTCATAAAATGCATAAAATGATCTTTTGTCAGGCAGTTTGCTTTAATCTTGTGGCTGGTGAGCATTCCCTTAATAAGTTAAATTTGTTGTGAATAACTTTGCAACTATGTTAATTTCTTCTTGCTTGATCTATTTAAAGATTATGAATATTCTAAATCAGAAAAGCTTTTAGTCCTGTTCTATCTGATAAGATTACTATAAAAATACATATATTATTAAAAGTGACAAAAAGTTACCTTTTGTAGTTACTTTAAATTTGGTTTTAACTTCCAATTTGAAAATAGTGAATCTTTTCTTTTTCATAAAATATGTAAAGATAACAATATGGGTGGCAATCTTAGTCTCATTCATCTTATTTGCTTCTATTCCACTAAATATAAAAGGCAAAAATATTCTATATGTCCTGTATTTTTGAAAGTTTTCAGACATGTAATATTTCAATTGTAGTATATACCCCTCATAACTCAAATTTATTCCAACTTCAACCAAATCATTTCATCATTTTAAGTTATTTGAGTTTAGGCTGCTAAGCATTAATGCTTCTTTTAATGTCTTTGATTTTTACAACCTAATGATAAGCTATTTTGTTTTACTACAGAAAATAGTTCTGATATTGATGTGTTGGGGTAAGTCCCTATAATAGATCACCATAATATAATGAGATTTTATGATTTGCCTCATGTTTTTATTTCTTCAATTATTTTGTTATCTTTCTTCCTACCCACAAGTGGTTTTATAGATAATTAAACAATGGACTCAATTCTTACAACACCTGAGCTCCTTTCCTGCCACAAATCAATCAATCAATAGTGTTAGTATGGTAAATTTTAGCAATTCAGTCCTTCATACTTGGAAAATGGTCTACAGAGGTGAATAATAATAAGCCAAGTAGAATAAGAAATTCTACCCAATGGAATCAAAAAGAATATCTGGAAAGCAAAGGGATGTGAGGGAAGATATGTAAATAGGAAAAAAAATGTTAAAATTAATGTAATTAATTTACACAATAAAAAATAAGAAATAAAAAGCAAGTGGAACATAACTGATTTAAAGCCTGTAAATCTTGAAAGAATAATGTATTCCCAACACTGAGGGTAGTAAAGAACTAATTCAATGTTTTAAAGAGAGAGGAAAGTGAAGGTAAACAAAAGGGAAGATGACTTTAGTAGCAGTATGTTATACCACAAACCATTAAATTTTATACAGCAAATACAGGAAGGCTAATATCAGAAATGTGGAATCATTCTTTGTTCTGTATCAAACAATTCTGAGGTCATTAGGCATTTGAGCAAGGCCAAGTCATTGGAGGGATTTGTCAGAGTCCCAAAAAGGAGCCAAAACCAAGAAATAAAAAATGGGAAAGCTGCTCTCAATCTGTTCAGAGTGTATGCTCCCTTAATGCTAGTAGCCAGAGTCAAAACTAGAACTTAGTGACTAAAGTTTTGCCCTAAGGTCAGAATAAGAGATTGACTCTTTCAGCAATTAGGAACAATTGAGTTTAGCACATACTCTGCAAGAATAATTAAAGGCAAAATGGTAGGCTGTAGTGAGCTTCCCCCTTCCGGTGGTTACACTCACCATACTTTCTCTCCTTTTTGCTCTCTTCTCCCATCCATGTGGCCTTCCCTGTAGTGGCCTTGTTGTGTTCTTATGGTATTCCCTTAGGTATCCCCACAAGGATCCATGTAGGCAGAGATAATACTGGAAAATAAATCCCTAAGGATCTATATTGATTGATTGAGATAGATCCTTAGGGATCTATATTCCAGTATTATCTCTGCCTACGTGGATCCTTGTGTTCTATAATCTTGCATATAACTAAATTTAATTTAAAATGTTAATTTGAGGATTTTGTGTGTATGAGTTTTTCCTCCAACCTTATTTTGTGTTGCAAGCCTTATGTACCAAAATACTATGCATTTCTTTGCCAATAGCCAGTTTGCATGTCTAACTTCTTGCCATTTGTTTATTAATAGCATTTTCCCCCAGTTACATACTAAGAAAATTTGTAGCATTCATTTTTACAAGACTTTGAGTTTTAGATTTTTCTTCCTCCCTGCCACCTCTCCACTCTTCTGAAAATAGCAGGCAAATTGATATAGTTTATGTGTGTGTTATCATGTAAAAATATTTCCATATTAGTCACAGTTATGAAAGAAGAAACAGGTCAAAAGGCAAAAAAAAACATGAGAAAGAATAGAGTAAGTGAAAAAAATATAATTTGATCTGCATTCACAGGCCATCAGTTATTTATCTGGATATGTATAGCATTTTTCTTTGTACTTGCCTTGGAGCATTGTGCTGCTGAGAAGAGCTGAGTCATTTGGAGTTGATCATCACATGCTGTTGAGATCCCATGTACAATGTTTTTTTTTTTTTTTTCTGGTTCTGCTCATTCAACTTTGCATCAATTCATACAAGTCTTTGCAGGATCTTCTGAAATCTGCTTGTTCATTATTTCTTTTTTTTAAAATTTTTTTTATTAATTTATTTTAATTTATCAACAATCACTTCCATAAGCTTTTGAGCTTTAAATTTTTCTCCCCTTCTCTCCCTACCTCCCTCCCAAGATGGCACACAATCTAATATAGGCTATATATATACATTTCTATTAAACATATTTTCACATTAGTGATGGTGTAAGAATTAGAATTAATAGGAGGAAGCACCAGAATGAGGAAACAAAACACAGCAGAAGAAAAAGATAGCAAATAGTATGCTTTGATCTGCATTCAAACTCCATAGTTTTTTCTTTGGATGTGGATAGCATTTTCCATTATGAGGTCTTTGAAGAAATCTTAGATCCATGTATTGCTGGGAAGGGTTAAGTTTATCAATATTAATCATCACACAATATGGCTGTTATTGTGTACAACATTCTCCCGGTTCTGCTCACTTCACTTGGCATCAAACCATACAAGTCTTTCCAGGTTTATCTGAAGTCTGCCTGTTCATCATTTCTTACAGCACAATAGTATTCCATTACATTCATATATCACATTCACAATTATGATTACTATCTGTGTCTTTCTCTCCACCCTTTCCCCCCCATTTATGCTTTTCTTTCTCCTTTCTCCTTTTCCCTCCTAATGTTTTGCTTTTGACCACCACCTCCCTCAGTCCCACCTCCCTTCTATTAGCCCCATTCCTCTTCTTTCCCCTTTTCCCTTCTACTGCCTAGAGGGCATGTTGTATTTCTGTGCCTAACTGGTTATGTTATTCCCTTCTTGAGCCAAATCAGATGAGAGTAAGATTCAAATAATGCTAATCTCCCTCCCTTCTTTCCCTCTGCTGTAATAGATTTTTGTGCCTTTTCCTGTGATGTAATTTACCCTTGTCTGCCTCCTCCTTTCCTTTTCCCTCAGTACATTTTCTTAGTTAGATCAGATTAATTCACTTACTTGGATCCATTTAACCCACTTGATTAGATTTTTTTTTACCATTACATCAAAGTCAATTTATACCCACCCCCTTTATGTATACCCCTTTAACATGATGTAATAACAATACAGTTCTCAAGAGTTCAAGTGTCATCTTCCCTTGTTGGGATGTAAACAGTTTGCCCTTATTAATAACATGTTGTTTCTTTCAGTCCCATTTACCTTTTTATGTCTCTCTTGAGTCTTGCTTTGAAGATCAAATTTTCTGTTGAGCTCTGGTCTTTTTATCAAGAAGGTATGGAAGTCCCCTATTTCATTGAATATCCATATCCTCCTCTGAAAGATCATGCTAATTTTTGCTGGGTAGTTGATCTTTGGTTGTAATCCAAGCTCCTTCGCCTTATGGAATATCATATTCCATTCATGATTTCTTATTGCACAATAGTATTCCATTAGACTCATATATCACAGCTTGTTCAGCCATTCCCAAATTCTGCCCAGTTTCCAATGTTTTGCCACCCCAAAAAGGGCTGTTATCAATATTTTTGCGTATGTAGGTCCTTTTCCTTTTTTAGTGATATTTTTGGGATACAGACCTAGTAGTGATATTGCTGGATCAAAAGTTATGCACAGTTTGGTTGCCTTTTGATTACCAAATTGCTCTCCAGAATGATTGTATCAGTTCACAACTCCACAAACAGTGTATAAGCATTCCAATTTTCCAACATCCTCCCAGCATTTATCATTTTTTTTGTCAAATTACCAATCTGATAAGAGTGATGAGGTACCTCAGAGTTGTTTTAATTTGCCTTTCTCTAATTAAAGTTATTTAGAACACTTCTTCATATACCTATAAATAGATTTGATTTCTTCACATAAAAACTGCCCATTCATATCCTTTGACCACTTATCAGTTGGGGAATGGCTTGTATTCTTGTAAATTTGACTCAATTCTCTATATTTTTAAGAAATGAGGCCTTTTATCAGAGACACTTGTTATAAAGATTGTTTCCCAGATTTTTGTTTTCCTTCTAATCTTTGTTGCATTGGTTTTGTTTGTGCAAAAGCTTTTAATTTAATATAATCAAAATTATCTATTTTATATTTTGTAATACTTTCTATCTCTTGTTTGTCCATGAATTCTTCCCCTCCCCATAGGTCTGACAGATAGATCATTCCTTGCTCCTCCAAATTACTTATGATGTCACCCTTTATGTCTAAATCATGGCAAAGGTCTGCTATATCTAACTTTTCCAATATTCTATTTCACTCCTTATTTTCTTTCTTGTTTATTTTTTGGTTGGAGTTATTGAGTTCTGAGAGGGGACAGTTGAGGTCCCCCACTAGTGTAGTTTTACTGTCTAGTCTTACTGTAACTCACATAACTTTTCTTTTAAAAATTTGGATTCTATACCACGTGGTGCATATATGTTTATTATTGATATTGCTTCATTGTCTATGGTACCTTTTAAGAAGATGTAGTTTCCTTCCTTATCTTTTTTAATTAGCTCTATTTTTGCTTCTATATTGTCTGAGATTAGGATTGCTACCCCAGCTTCTTTTTACTTCAGCTGAAGCATAATAGATTATGCTCTGGCCCCTTTCCTTTACTTTGTGTGTGTCTCTCTGCTTCAAGTGTGTTTCTTGTAAACAACATATTGTAGGATTCTGGTTTTTGATCCACTCTGCTAACTGCTTCCATTTTATGGAATAATTCAACCCATTCACATTCACAGTTATGAATACTACCTGTGTATTTCCTTCCATCCTATTCTTCTTCCTGTTGTCCTCTCTCCAGTGTTTTGCTTCTGTCTACCACTTCTCCTCATCTACCTTCCCCTCTGTCAGTACCCACCCCCACCTTTACTTGATCTCCTCCCTTACTTCCCTGTTAGTAAGATAGATTTCTATATTCAAATGATTGTGTATATTATTCACAATTTGAGGCAATACTAATGAGAGTAAGGTTCAACCGATGCTCATCACCCACCCTCCCACCTTCTCCTCCACTGTAATAAGTCTTTTATACCTCTTCGTGTGAAATAATTTACCACATTGTACCTCTCCCTTCTTTCTGCACCCATTGTACTCCTCTTTCTCATCTCTTAATTTTTTTTATCATTCTCTCAAATTCACCTTATAACCATGCCCTGTGTCTATGTGTATTCCTTCTAACTGTACTGTTAGTGATATAATTTTTAAAAATTATAAGTATCACCTTCCCATGTAGAGAAGTAAGCAGTTTAGCTGTAATAAATCCTTTATGTTTTCTTTTTTTCCTTTTTACTTATTTATGTTTCTCTTGGGTCTTGATATTGTAGGTCAAATTTTTAGTTTAGTTCTGGTCTTCTCCTTTTGAAGGCTTCAAATACTTTTATTTCATCAAATGATCATTTTTCCTTTGATCTATTATGCTTAATTTTGCCAGATAATTGATTTTTTGTTGTAGTCCTAGCTCCTTTGCCTTCCAGAATATCATGTTCCATGACCTCTGATCCTTTAATGTTGTAGCTGACAAGTCCTGTGTAATCTTGTTTGTGGCTCCCTGATATTTGAATTGATTCTTTCTGGAAGCTTGTAGAATTTTTTTTTTTACTTGACCTGGTAGTTCTGAAACTTGGCTATCATGTTCCTTGGAGTTTTTATTTTGAGATCTCTTTCCTGAGAAGATCAGTGGATTCCTTCAATGCCTATTTTGCCCTCTGGTTCCAGGACATCAAAGCAATTTTCCTTGACAACTTCTTGAAAGATGCTGTCAAGGTCTGACTTTTGATTATAGCTTTTAATTCTGATATTGTCTCTCTTGGACCTATTTTCCAGGTCAATTGTTTTTCCCATGAGGTATTTTACATTTTCTTCCATCTTTTTATTCTTTGGAATTTGTTCAATAGGTTCTTGATATCTCATAGAGTCATTAGCATTCACTTACCTAATTGTAGCTTTTAAGGTGCTGTTTTCCTCAATTAGTTATTGTACGTTCTTTTCCATTTGACCAATTGTACCCTTTAAGCAGTTTTCCAAGCTGTTGATTCTCTTTTCATAATTCTCTTGCATCTCTCTCATTTATTTTCCCAATTTCTCTTCTACCTCTTTTATATGATTTTAAGTTTCTTTCTGAGCTTTTCCATGAGTTATTTCTGGGCTTGAAACCACTTTCCTATTTTTCTTTGGGGTTTTGCCCATAGGTGTTTTGAGATTGTTGTCCTCTTCTGAGTATGTGTCTTGGTCTTCCCCATTGCCATAACAACTGCTTCTTGCCAATGTTAGACCAATTGTATATAAATAGAAATAATAGACACAGTATAGTGGATACAGAAATGGCAGTAAAGGAAAAGCAAAGAAAGGAAGGCAAGAAGCATTTACTAAGTACCTACTTACCTGGCCCTGTGCTAATTTCTTTACAAATGTTTTCTCAGTTTTTCATCATAACAATGCTGGGAGGTAGATACTATTAGTATCTCCAGTTTATGCTTAAGGAAATCAAGGCAGACAGAAATTAAGTGATATGCCTAGGATCACACAGCTAGTAAGTACCTAAGATCATATTTGAACTCAAGTCTTCTTGACTCCAGATCTTGTTCTATATCCCCTGTGCCACCTAGCTATCTCTGAAGCCAGGAATACTTGTGTCCCAGGCCTGACTCTGACAGGCTGTATGACCTTGGGTAAGTCATTTAGCCTCTCAGTGATCTAGAAAATTCTTTGCCTGTAAGCTTCAGTGAAGTTGCTCTTCTTCTTTGACAGAAGAAATTTCTTCATCTGGAAGTTCCCAATACCAATGAAATTTTATATCAAGTTCTTATCTTTAGCTTATCTAATGTGAATATTAAGCATTTTACAAATATTATCCTATTTTTTCCTTACAACAATCCTGGGAGGTAGGACATATTATTATCTCCATTTTACAAATGAGGAAACTGAGGCAAAGAAACTAAATGACTTGCCCAGCATCACATAGCTAGTAAGCATTTGAGATTTGTACTCAGATGTTCCTGATTTCATGTTTAATACTCCAACTACTGCCTTGTGTCAAGAACAATGTCATCTTTTTAGTCACCTACATTCACAACCTTGACTTTTTCCCCCCTTGATTCCTAACTATCTCTGATTCCTTATACCCAATCAGTTGTCAAGTTTTTCTACCTCTGCAAACATCTCTGGAATCTGCACCCTTCTCTGTCTCACAAAGCTGCAAACCTAGTTCAGTTCTTCATCTTCTGTTGCCTGTACTTTTTTAATATTCTCCAAACTGGTCTTCTTTTCTCAAATCTCTCCCTTCAACAATCAATTCTACTAAATCACTTTGCTACAAAGTGATTTTCCTAAAATGCAGTTTTGATCATATTAATACCTCCCTTACTCAATAAATCCAAAAGTTGTCTATTACCTCTAGGATCAAATATAATTCACTTTATTTGCTTTTTAAAGCACTGTAAAACTTGCCCCCAATCTAACTTTCCAGCCTAATTAAACATTATTCCCCTTCTCACACTCTATGATCCAATCAAACTGGCCTTCCTATTACTCTTTCACACATGGTACTCCATAATTTATCTTTGTGCCTTTATAGGCCTGTCTCCCATGCCTGAAATGTTTTGCTTTACTTTCACTCTTACAATCTTTTGTTTCCTTCAAAACTTCAGTCAGGTGCTAACTTCTACATGATGACTTTCTTGTCCCTCAAGTGCTTCTGCCTTCCCCCAAAAAATTACTTTGTGTATTTCTTGTGTATATTTTGCACATAAATTTTTAGTGCATATTTTCTCTTCCAACAGAATGCAAGGAAGCAGGTAATGGGTTTTTTTTCTTTGTATTTGTAGTGCTTACCACAGGACTCAATATACAGTAGTTGCTTACAAAGTGCTTGTTTATTGATTGACTGACTTGTTTCTGTTTACTTGCTTATACAGCAGAGTATTTATTGATCACCTACTACATGCCAGGCACTGTGCTATGTACTGGGGATACAAAGAAAGGAAAAAGACAATCTTTATTCTAAAGGAGCTCACAGTCTAATGAAGGAGACAACATAGACAAATAGGTACAAACTAAATATGTACTGGATAAATTGAAGACAATCAACAGAGAAGGTACCAGTATTAAGGCAGAATCAGAAAAGGCTTCTCATAGAAGATAAGTAATATTACCTTTATATAAAAATTCAACATGTTTAATATCCTGCAAAAACAATTTCTCCCTGTATATAAACACACTTAGTGTGAGCTACTTTATTCTATTTCCCAAGAAAGAAAATCTGGGGAGTGAGGTTGAGATTATAGTGTCAAGAGTAAACACTAGCAGTTATCAAAGACTTGTTACTGTATTGTTGTTGATGTTGATGTTTGAAGAATCTTTGCCATATTTGTTCTTTTCATTAGCATTACTTTCAACGTATCCAATTTCTTAAATGTTACCTTTGTCATGTTTGTTCTCTTGTTTGCAAAATATTCCAATTCTGGTTGGCTCTGAATTTTTCCCCATCTATTTATTGTATCAGTTGCTTCAGTAGTTTTAATCATCCCAAGGAACTTTTTCTGATAAGGCATTAATTTTCTTATGAAACTAATAAATGGATCTGCAAAATATATCTTCAATATTAATAGGTCCTAAAGAGTAAATTACTATTTCCATTATGAAGGTTCCATGATAGAGTGGGGTCCCTTTCTTTTCAAGTATATCTACTTGGTTTTGTTTTATTTCTTCCCTTTATTCTGTTATGAAACCTTTTCAAGTCTAAGGAAAATTTGTCTATGTTCTTGCTGAAAGACTTAGGAGGAGCACTAAGCTTACATCTGATAAGGTTTAACCTAATGTCAATAGGACAGAAAGTAAAGGAAGAAATTCTCTGAGGCAATATTGTCCCCACTTTCCATTAAAAGAAATGTCTATTTCTTCAAATAATTTTCAAATAAAAAGAACATTATCTTCTTTTAAAACTATTTCATTTTTACATTTTGTCTTTACATCATTGCTATTTTCCATGTAACCCTTTTAGATTGAATTTTGCCTTTGTGACAAAATGATTATTCCACTTAATATGTATGTGATGTTGGGCAAGTAATTTAACTTCCCTAGATCACAGTTTCCTCATCTGTAAAATGATAGGACTAGATAAATTCTAACATCTCTTCTAACTTCATATCTGTGATCTTTGATAGGGAAAAAAAATCTAAGCTTTCATTTCACTCAATGAAAATTGACAAAGATGATAAAAGATGAGGATAATCAATGTTAGAAGAACTATGAGAAGATAGGAACATCGATGAACTGTTGATGGAGATATGAAGTAGTCTGGTTACAATTTGGAAGTATGCAAAAAAAACCTTACTAGCTTATTCTTTATGTTTGAATTCCATTAGCAAGTATATACACCATGGAAATCCAAGATGAAAGCAAAAATCTAATCCCAAAATATTCATAACAGCACTCTGGCAGCAATTAGGAGGAAACAGAGTGGGTGCTCATTCATTGAGGAATGGTTAAAAGGACATTGGAATGCAAGTATAATAGAATATCATTTTGCAGTAAGAAATGATGAATATAAGAAATTCATCGAAACATGGCAGTTTATGTGTGAACTCATGGAGATCCAAAGAATAGCTCTTTACTTCAGCAAAACTAATCAGAAAAATCAATCAAGCCTAAAGGTATAATATTGTTTTCTATTTTCATAATCACCTAACTCTCTAAAAAAGGCTGAGAGTTCATATCTCTCCATTAGAACCAAGCTTGGACATTGTAATTAGACAACATTTGCTCACAAATTTGTTGTCCTTTTATTAACATTGTTATAATCATTTTATATATTTTTTCTTAGTTCCATTTGTTTCATTTTGCATCACTTTATAAAAGGTTTCCCTATATTTCCCTTTTTCCTTCATAATCCGTATTTATTATGGTACAGTAATATTCCATTATATTCATGCACTATAATTTGTTTGTTATTGGGCATATGCCTTGTTCCAGTTCTTTACCACCACAATATGTACTACCATTCATATATGGTTTGTATATGATCTTCCATTCTACTTTCTTTATTTTTATTTAATATTTTATTTTTCCTCAGTTGCATGTAAAAACAATTTTTAACATTTGTTTTTAAAACTTTGAATTCCAAATTCTCTCCCTTCCTTCTTTTCCACCCTCTCTCATTGAGAAGGCAAGCAATTCAATATAGGTTGTACTTGTGTAGTCATGAAAAACATTTCCATAATAGTCATGTTTTGAAATAAACATATATTAAAAAAAAACTCAAGAAAAAAAGTAAAAAAAAAGTATACTCCAATTTGTATTCAAACGACATTAGTTCTTTCTCTGGAGATGGATAGCATTTTCATTGTAAATCTTTCAGAGTTGTTTTAGATTACTGTATTGCTGAGCATACCTAAGTGATTCACAGCTGATCATCTTACAATATTGTTACTTGGTACATAACATATTTCACTTTGCATCAGCTCATGCAAGTCTCTCCTGGCTTTTCAAAGAGCATCCTGGTCCTCATTTCCCATAACACAATAGGATTCCATCATAATCACATAACACGACATGTTTGGCCATTCTCAAATTGATGGACATCCCCTAACTTTCTAATTATTTGCCCCCAGAAAAAGAACTGCTATAAATATTTTTGTATATATAGGTCTGTTTTTATCTCTTTTGGGATAGAGACCTCTAGTGGTATTGCTAGGTCAAAGGGTATGCAGGGTTTTATAGCCTCTTGGGCGTAGCTCAAAATTGCTCTAGAGAATGGTTGAATCAAATCACAACTCCACCAACAGTGCATTAATTCCCCATTTTCCCATATCCTCTCCATCATTTGTCATTTTTCTTTTCTGTTCTATTAGCCAATCTGATATATATGAGGTAGTATCTCAGAATTGTTTTAATTTGCATTTATCCAATCAATAGAGGGAGCACTTTTCATATGGCTTTAGATAGTTTTAGTTACTTAATCTGAAAACTAATCATTTCTTTTGATCATTTATCAATTGGGGAATGTATCTTTTATAAATTTGACTCAGTTCTCTATATGTTTGAGAAATGAGGACTTTATCAGAGAAACTTGCTTCATAATTTTTTTTCACAGTTACTATTGCTAACTGAATTTACTTCTATCCTCTCACTTCCCTTTATTCTCTCTCTCCTTTCACCCTATACCTCCTCAAAAGTGTTTTTCTTTGGGATTACCCCCTCCTCTGCTGTGCTTCCCCTCTATTACCTTTGTCTTTCTCTTATCCCTTTCCCCTCCCATTTTCCTGTAGGGTAAGATAGATTTCTATAACCAACTGAGCGTGTATGTTATTCCCTCTTCAAGCATATTCAGATGAGAGTAAAGTTCATTCATGTCCCATCACCTCTCCTCTCTTCCTTACCACAGTAAAAGCTTTTTTCTTCCCATTTTACATGAGATAATCTACCTAATTCTGCCTCTCCCTTTATTTTTTCTTCCAGTACATTCCTTTCTCACCACTTAACTTTATTTTTTTAGATATCCCTTCACAATCAACACACACTTGTGACATCTGTCTATCTATATTCCTTCCCTAATAATGAGAAAGTCCTTATGAGTTAAAAATATTATCTTCCATTATAAACATGTAAATGGTTTAAATTATTAATTCCCTTATGATTTCCCTTTCCTTTTTACCTTTTTATGCTTTTCTTGAATGCTACATTTGAAAGTCAAATTTACTATTCAGCTTAGGTCTTTTCATCAAGAATGCCTGAAAGTCCTCTATCTCATTGAAAGTTTATTTTCCCCTGAAGGTTTATACTCAGTTTTCCTGGGTAGGTGATTCTTGGCTATAATCCTAGTTCCTTTGCCCTCTAAAATATCATATTCCAAGCCCTCTAATCCTGTAGTGTAGAAGATGCTAAATCTTGTGTTATTCTGACTGTGACTCCATGATTTTTGAATTGTTTCTTTTTCTGGCTGCAATATTTCCTCCTTGACCTGTGAACTCTGGATTTTGACTATAATCTTCCTGGCAGTTTTTATTTTGGGATAACTTTCAGGAGGTGATTGGTGGATTCTTTCAATTTCTATTTTACCCTCTGGTTCCAGAATATCAGGGAAGTTTTCCTTGATAACTTCTTGAAACATGATATCTAGGCTCTTTTTTTCATAGTCGAATAATTTTTAAATTATCTTTCTTGGATATATTTTCTTGGATATATTGTCCAGGTCAGTTGTTTTTCCAATGAGATATTTCACATTGTCTTCTATTTTTTTTAAATTCTTTTGGTTGGGGGCAGAGCCAAGATGGTGGAGTAAAATCAGTGACTTGCTTGAGTTTTCCCCCAAACCCCTCCAAATACCCATAAAAATGGCTCTAAAATTCTAATGCAGCAGAACCCACAAAAAGATAGAGTGAAACAAATTTCCAGCCCAAGATAAACTGGATGGTTCATTGGAAAGGTGTATCACACTTGGCTGGGAGAAGAACACAGTTCAGTGTGGGCACACAGGCCACAGCGAACCTGGAGCAGGCCTCAGAGGACTGAATCACAGGCAGCTGTGGTGGTTTCCAAACTTCTCAACCCATGAACACCAAAGACAACTTAGAAGGTCAGTGGGAAAAGTCTGTTTCTGTGGTTGTGAGAGAGAAGCACGGTGGGATTCTAGCCCCTGTCCCTGAGCTCGGCCCCGGGGTGGTGGCTGCCTCCTGAGCTTCTGGCCCACAGAATGAGGGAGAATCAAGTGGATGATCAGAGGAGGGTCTCTCTGCTGATGCAGGATTCTCTTGCTTTGCCCATGCTTGGATCTGGGTCACAATTACGGTTGGCGGTCCTGGGGCAAGGAGGAGCACTGACTTGGTGGAGCTTATAGTGGCTGTGGAGAGGAAATCCTCCTCACAGTTCCAACACAGAAAAGAGCACTTATGGTCACTCTTAGACCAAAGCACAGGCCAGGACAGGAGTAAACACCTTGCCCTTGATCATAGCACCTTGGAAGAACTGAAAATTTACAAGTCCCTAGAAGTATCTCTGAAAACACCTACATAAAACCTCTGAAGCTTGGGATGGTACATTCTGCACACTGGAAACAGACCCCTACCTTAACAAAGGGGTTATAACTCAAGTAATTGGCCAGGATCATGAGCAAGCAGCACAAAAAGAGTCAGACTATATTATCTTACTTTGGTGACAAAGAAGACCAAAACACACAATCAGAAGAAGACAAAGAAGCCAAAGCTCCTACATCCAAAGCCTCCAAGAAAAATATGAATTGGTCCCAGGCCATGGAAGAGCTCAAAAGAATGTTGAGAAGCAAGTAAGAGAAGTAGAGGAAAAACTGAGAGTGATGGTAAAGGAGACCCAAAGAAATACTGAAGAAAATAATACCTTAAAAAATGGCCTAACCCAAATGGCAAAAGAGGTCCAAAAAGCCAATGAGGAGAATGCCCTAAAAAGCAAAATTGGCCAAATGGAAAAGGAAGTCCAAAAGCTAACTGAAAAAAAAATACTTCCTTAAAAATTAGAATGGAGCAATTGGAAGTTAGAGACGATTTGAGAAATCAAGGCACTGTAACACTAATCCAAAAGAATGAAAAAATAGAAGATAATGTGAAATGTCTCGTCGGAAAAACAACTCACCTGGAAAATAGATCCAAGAGAGAGAACTTAAAAATTATTGGACTATCTGAAAGCCATGATAAAAAAAAAGAGCCTAGACATCAAGAAATTATCAAGGAAAACTGCCTTGATATTCTAGAACCAGAGGGCAAAATAGAAATGGAAAGAATCTACTGATCACCTCCTGGAAGAGATCCCCAAAGGAAAACTCCTAGGAATATTGTAGCCAAACTCCAGAGTTCCCAGGTCAAGGAGAAAATATTGCAGGCAGCCAGAAAGAAACAATTCAAGTATTGTGGAAACACAATCAGGGTAACACAAGATTTAGCAGCTTCTACATTAAGGGAACACAGGGCATGGAGTACAATATTCTGGAGGGCAAAGGAGATAGGATTACAACCAAGAATCACCTACCCAGCAAAACTGAGTATAATCCTTCAGGGGAAAAAATGGCCATTCAATGAAATAGGAGACTTTCAAGTATTCCTGAGGAAAAGATCAGAGCTGAATATAAAATTTGACTTTCAAATACAAGACTCAGTTGAAACATAGAAGAGGTAAATAGGAAAGAGAGATCATAAGAGATTTATAAAGGTTGAATTATTTACATTCCTGCATGGAAAGATGCCAAGCTTCAGGGGTTCTGTACAGTTATTTTCTGAGATACTTCTAGGGACCCATAAGGTTTCAGTTCTTTCAAAGTGATATGGTCTAAGGAGTGGTGTTTACTACCCTCCTGGCCAATGCTATGGTCTGTCAGCCACCACAAGCATTCTTTTCTGACCTGGAACTATGTGGAGGTTCCCCCAACACTGTTACTATAAGCTCTGCTACATTAGTGCTTCTCCTCACCCTGGGACTGCCACCTGGGACCGTGACCCAGAACGAATATGGGGAAAGCAACAGAGTCCTTCCTCAGTGTTAGCAAAAAGATACCTTTAATCTCTTTCTGACCAATTGTTCTACTCCCTTACCATCTGCATGCTGAGAGCTCCAGAAGCAGTTGCTCCAACTGCTGCTTCTGATTCAATCACTCCCAAGGCCTGCTCCTGGTTTGCTGTGACTAGGGCTGTGCTGGCAAAGCCTATGCTGGACTGCACTCCACTCTCACTCTGGTGTAACGGACCTTTCCTGCTGTCCTTCTAAGTTGTCTTTGGAGTCTCTAGGCTGAGAGGTCTGGAAACCACCACTTCTGAGAGTGATTCAGTTGCCCTGAGACCTGCTGCATATATATTTACTGTGTCTGGATCTGGATTAGCAAAGCTTGTGCTGGACTGCACTGCTCTCTCACAGAGAGAGTTCAACAGATCTTTCCTGCCAACCTTTCAAGTTGCCTTGTGCTAGAAATTTATTTAACTCCATCTTTTTTTGTGGGTTCTGCTGCTCTAGAATTTATTTAAAGTCATTTTTTAAAGGTATTTGGAGGTGTTTGGGGAAGAACTCAGATAAGTCCCTGCCTTTATGCCACCATCTTGGCTCCACATCCTGAAAGTTTTATTCTCCCTTTGTTCTTATTCATTTTTTCCCTTGAGTTTCTAGTTATTTTGTCCCTTCAAATAAATGCTATTATTATTTTGAATAGCTTTAAGAAGTACTCTCTTAGCAGTTTCATGGTTATAGTATATTCTGCAAATTAATTTTTATAGTATCAATTATTTTTATTATATTGGCTCAGTCCAGTTCATGAGCACTGACTATCCCTCCAGTTATTTAAATCATTCTTAATTCTTTTAAGAATATTTTGCAGTTGTCTCTATGCAGGTATATGTTGTTGTATGCTCCTGCAGATTGATTCCAAAATGTGTTAAGTATTTAATAATTATTTTGAATGAGATTTGCTTTTCTATTGTTTCCTTCTGGTTTTTCTCACTGTTAAATGAAATGTTATTGATTTTAGTACATTTACTTTATACTTCACTATTTTACTGAAACTATTAATTATTTCAATTATTTTATTTACTGACTGTGGGATTTTCCATGAAAATGATCATTTTATCAGCAAATACAGGTTTTTCTTCTCCTCTTTTTCTGCATATATATCTTTGATTTTTAATTATTTTATTGATTTAACTAGCATTTCTAGAACTATGTCAATTGTTCTGAAGGAAGCAACTTTGTATAATAAGATGATATATTTTATTGGGGAGGCCTATTATGTTGATTCCCTCCCTTCCCATCTAAGTTCATGGACCCTCTAGAATCTATTCATATACTCCTTTGGAGCCTCTTGATTTAAAAGTTAAGGATCTCAGTTTTAAAGGGAGCACAAAATTCAGAGTTGGAATGGACCTTAAAAACTATCAGTGTTGGGAACCTATCTGTTTTCATTCATACAAGAACCATTTATTTAGTGTGAACTGTGTGCTAAGCACTACATAAGGTGATACCCATATAAAAAAAGAAAGAGTCCCTGCTTTCAATGTGATTACAGTCTATTGGTGGGAAATAATATGTATGCATACTAGGTAATATGAAATATATATGTAAAGTAATTTTTCACTATTTTTTTTGATGGGTGGATAATATGTATTAAGAAATAAAAGCCTTTGTAGGAGGTGACTCAAGCAAACCCATGGATTCCAAGAAGCAAAAGTGAAGTAGGAAAGTATTCCAAGTCTATGGGACAAGCTGCGTAAAGGCACGGAGATGGGAAATTTAATATTATCTTGTAGAAACATGGAGTAGTATGATATGACTGCACAGCACATTGCAAGCAAGAGTCATGTGTGATCAGCTTGGAAAAGTATATTTAAGGAAGGCTGTGAAGAGCTTGAAATGCCAAATAGAGGAGTTTGTGTTATAACTTAGGAGCAATAGTAAGTCACTGGAACTTTTAGAACAGTGTAATGATATAGTGAAATTGTTCAGCCATCCTTGGTAATATTATAACTATAGTAGAAAATAAATGTTTGGAATCCTTATTCTAAAAGGGAAGAGGCACAACAACTTGTAACAGGTCTCTTTCCCCACTAAGCTTCTAACAAAGAATAGCTCTTAGTAAAGTGGGACCCCATATAAGTCATGTAACTGGGTTAAAGAAGCCAGGTCTTCCTTAATTTAAAACTCAACTCTGTTAAAAAGAGACATTTCTCCTGACCTTCAGATCTAGCAAAGCCGGGGATATAGAAGGTAGTGTATTACTTCTAATCCTTTTGGGGCAGCCCTAGGAATATTAGTATGTGACATGACCAGACTAGAAGCAGAATGCAAGGGATAATTTTATGAGAGCTCTGTTCTCGTCTTCCTCTATTTTCATGCTAACCAATAAACCAGTAATCTTTGGCTCTTTCACTCCTCTGGGATAATTACAACAGATGTTCCAGTAGGAATAGGGCATGCAACAAATGGTAGAAATGGTTCATTTCTATCCTGATTTGGGAATTCTTATTTCTTATAATTTTAGGGTCACAATTAAGAATTCTTTTTTCTTACTCTATAGGAGAAATGATCTTGATAGACTAATTTTTAAAAATGAAGTAGAAATTTTATCAATAGCCCCTGTGCATTAATTTTCTTTTCCCCCACATAATAGGATTTTATTTTTCCAATTACATGTAAAAGTAATTTTCAACATTCACTTTTATAAGATTTTGAATTCCAAATTTTATCCCTCTCTCCATCCCTCCCCTCACCCATCCCCAAGATGGTAAGCAATCTGACATAGTCTATACATGTACAATCATGGTAAATATATTTCCACATTATTCATGTTGTGAAAGAAGAATCAGACCAAAAGGGAAAAAAAAAACACAAGAAAGAAAAAAAAGAGAAAATAGAATGCTTTGATCCGCATTCAGACACCATAGTTCTTTCTCTGAATCTGGATAGCATTTTCATAATGAGTCTTTTGGAATTGTCTTAGATTATTGTACTGCTGAAAAGAGTGAAGTCTATCAAAGCAGATCATCATACAACGTTGCTGTTACTGTGTACAATGTTTCCCTGGTTCTGCTCACTTCACTCAGCAACAGCTCATGTAAGTCTTTCTGTTTCCCTCCTAATAATCTTTGTTGCATTGGTTTTGTTTGTGCAAAACCATTTTAATTTAATGTAATCAAAATTATCCCTTTTGCATTTCATAATGTTCTACATCTCTTATTTAGTCATAAATTTTTCTTTTCTCCATAGATCTGACAGGTAAACAGTTCCTTTATATCTAAGTCATGCACCCATTTTAACCTTATCTTAGTATATTATGATGTTTTTATGACCTAATACAAGGTCAATTTTTGTGTAGGTGCCATGTACCATTGAGAAAAAGGTATATTCCTTTCTCTCCCAATTCAGTTTTCTCAAGAGGTCTATCATATCTAACTTTTCTAAAATGCTATTTATCTCCTTATCTTCTTTCTTGCTCATTTTATATTTACATTTATTTAGTTCTGAGAGGGGAGGTTGTGGGCCCCACTATCATAGTTTTGCTGTCAGTTTCTTCCTTCTCCACTTAACTTTTCTAAGCATCTGGATGCTGTACTACTTGATGCAAATATGTTTAGTATTGATATTACTTCATTACCTATGGTACCTTTTAGCAAGATGTAGTTTCTTTCCTTATCTCTTTTTATCAGATCTATTTTTACTTTTCCTTTATTTGAGATCAAGATTGCTGCTCCTGCTTTTTTTTTTAAATTTTAGCTTAAGCATAATATACCCTTCTCCAATCTTTTACCTTTACTCTGTGTGTATCTCTCTGCTTCAAAAGTGTTTCTTGTGGAGGGGGGTGGGTGGAGCCAAGATGGTAGAATAAAGGCAGCAACTCACCTGAGCTGTCCCCCAAGCCCCTCCAAATGCCTTTTTAAAATGCCTCTAAACCAATTCTAGGGTGGCAGAACCTACAAAAAGACAGTGAAACAAATTTCTGTCCAGGACAATGTGGAAGATGGGCAGGAAAGGATTTGTTGCACCAGTGTGAGAAATCAGCACAGTCCAGCACAGGTCATGCCAGCACAAACAAGGCCTCAGTAAACCAGGAGTAGGCCTCAGGACAACTGAATCACTGGCAGCAGTGACAGTTTCTGCACCTCTCAGGCTACAGACAGCAAAGACAACTTAGAAGGTCAGCAGAAAAGATCTTTTGTACATGGATGAGAGTGGAGAACAGTCCAGTGCCAGCTGTGACAGCACAACTCTGGCCCCAACAAATCGGGAGCAGGCCTTAGGAGTTACTAAATCATTAGCAGTAGCAGCAGCTGCTTCCAGACCTCTCAACCACAGAAAGCAAAATGTTCAAACAACTGGTCAGAAGGAGATTTAAAGGGCCTTTCTGCTAGCACCAAGGCAGGACTCTATTGCTTTGCCCATACTCAGATCTGGGTTATAGTCCTGCATGGCAGTCTCATGGTGAGAAGGAGCACTAGCATAGCAGAGCTTGCAGCCACAGTGGATGGGGCACCTCCACACAGTTCTAGGGCAGAAAAAAGAGCTTGTGGTCACTCACAGACCAGAGCACATGCTAGGAGAGGTATAAACACCTCTCCTTAGATCACACTACCTTAAGTACTAAAAACTTATGGGTCCCTAGAGATATCTCTGAAAACAGTTGTACAAATCCCCTAAAGCTTGGGACAGTGTGCCCTCTACCCTGGAAGCAGAACTCTACTTTAACAAAGTGTTAGTAAGTCAAGTAATAGGCTGGGAAAATGAGCAAACAATGAAAAAAAATCTCTGAATATAGAAAGTTACTATGGTGACAAGGAAGATCAAAACACACACTCAGAAGAAAACAAAGCCAAAGGTCCTACATCCAAAGCCTCCAAGAAAAATATATGAAATGTTCTCAGGCCACGGAAGAGTTCAAAAAGGATTTTGAAAATCAATTAAGAGAGGTAGAGGAAAAATTGGGAAGAGAAATAAGAGTGATGCAAGAAAATCCAGCAAAATGAGTCAACAGCTTGATAAAGGAGAAACACAAAAAACATTGAATGAAATAACACCTTAAAAAACAGACTAGGCCAAATGTTAAAAGAGGTCCAAAAAGCCAATAAGGAGAAGAATCTCTTAAAAAGCAGAATTGGCCAAATGGGAAAAAAAGGCCCAAAAGCTCACTGAAGAAAATAACTCCTTAAAAATTAGAATTGAGCAATTAGAAGCTAATGACTTCATGAGAAATCAAGAAAATGATAAAATAAAATCAAAAGAATGAAAAAAATAGAAGACAAAGTGAAATATCTCATTAGGAAAAAAAAAACTGACTTGGAAAATAGATCCAAAAGAGATAATTTAAAAATTATTGGACTACCTGAAAGCCATAATAAACAACAAGAGCTAGACATGATCTTTCAAGAAATTATCAAAGCAGATTGCCCTGATATTCTAGGACCAGAGAGTAAAATAGAAATTGAAAGAATCCAATCACCTCCTGAAAGTGATCCCAAAATGAAAATTGCCAAGAACATTATAGTCAAGGTCCAGAGTTTTCAGGTAAAGGAGAAAATACTGCAAGAAGCCAGAAAGAAACAATTCAAATATCATGGAGTCACAATCAGGATAACTCCATATTTATCATCTTTGACATTAAAAGATCAGAGGGCTTGGAATATATTCTGGAGGGCAAAGAGCTGGGATTACAACCAAGAATCACCTGCCCAGCAAAAATGAGAATAATCCTTTGGGGGAAAAGTGGATATTCAATGAAGTAGATGACTTTCAAGCATTCTTGATGAAAAGACCAGAGCTAAATAGAAAATTTTATTTTCAGATACAAGACTCAAGAGAAGCATTAGAAGATAAACAGGAAATTGAAATAATAAAGAACTTAATAAGGTTCAACTGTTTGCATTCTTATATGTGAAGATAATATTTGTAATTTTAAGGCATTTCTCATTAATATAGTAGTTAGAAGGCATATATATATAGACAGAGGGCAGATATATAGACAGAGAGGACTAAGTTGAATATGAACAGATGGTATCTAAAAATTAAATTAAAGGGGAGTGAGGAATGTACTGGGAGAGAGAGAAAGGGAGAGGTAGAATGGGGTAAATTATCTCACAGAAAAGAGGTAGGAAAAAGCTCTAACAGTGTAGAGGTGGAAGGGGTACATAAGGGGGTGTGAGTGAATCTTACTCTTATCAGAATTGGCTCAAAGAGGGAAAAACATACACATTCAATTGGATATAGAAATATATCTTAACCTACAGGAAAGGAGGAGAGGAAAAGGAAAAAAGAAGGGGAGGGGTGATAGAAGGGAGGGAAGATTTGGGGAGTGGCAGTCAGAAGCAAAACACTTTTTGAGGAGGAACAGGGTGAAAGGATAGAGAGAATAGAATAAAGGGGGGAATAGGATGTAGGGAAATACAGTCAACAATAGTAACTGTGAAAAAATTGAAGCAAATTTCTTTAATAAAGGTCTCATTTCTCAAACATATAGAGAACTGAATCAAATTTGTAAAAATAAGAGTCATTTCCCAAATTGATTATTGATCAGAAGATATAATCAGTTTTCAGATGAAGTGATCAAAGCTATCTATAGCCATATGAAAAAAAAAATACCCTGACTCACTAGTGACTGGAGAAATGTAAATTAAAGTAATTCTCAGGTACTACCTCATATCTATTATATTGGCTAATGGGACAGAAAAGGTAAATGACAGTTGTTGGAGGGGATATGGGAAAGATGAAACATTAATGCATTGTTGGTGGAGTTGTAAACTCATTCAAACATTCTATAGAGCAATTTGGAACTATGACCAAAGAGTTATACCACTACAAGGTCTCCATTCATATATATATATATATGTGTGTGTGTGTGTGTGTGTGTGTGTGTGTGTGTGTGTGTATGTGTGTATATATATGTGTGTGTGTGTATATATATATATACACACACACATACACACACACACACACACAAACAAAAAGGAAAAGGACCTATATGTACAAAATTATCTATTTATAGTGGCTCTTTTATGGGGGCAAAGAATCAGAAATTGGAGGCATGCCCATCAATTGGTGAAAGGCTAAAAAAATTGTGGTACGTGATTATGATGGAATACTATTATACTATAAGAAATGATGAGCAGTATGCTTTCTGAAAAACCTGGAAAGCATTACATTGGCTGATACAAAGTAAAATGTGCTGTGTACAAAGTAATAACAACGTTATAAGATGATCAGCTGTGAGTGAGTTAACTATCCTCAGAAATACAATGATCCAAGACAACTCTGAAGGACTTATGTGAAAAATAGTAAGAAAGCACTGATTGAAGCATACTTTTTAAACTTTATTTTTCTTGTTTTTTTTGTTGTTGTTTATGTTTTCTTTCACAACATAATTATTGTGGAAATATTTTGCATGGCTACACATGTATAACCTATATTAAATTCCTCGCCTCCACAATAAGGGGTAGGGGTGGAGAGAGAAGAAGGGAGAGAATTTGGAGCTTAAAATTTTAAAAATGAATGTAAAACAATTGTTTTTACATGTAAATGGGGAGAAATGAATTAGCAAAAAAAAAAATTCAAAAAAAATTTTAAATGGGCTTCTTGTAAACCACGTATTGTAGGATTATGATTCTTAATCCACTCTGCTATCCACTTCCACTTTATGGAAGAGTTCATCCCATTCACATTCACAATTGTGATTATTAGCTATGTCTTTCTCTCCATCTTATTCTCCCTCTCCCATTTATATTTTTCTCTTTCCTTCTGAGCTTTTCTTCTTCACCACTGTTTTGCTTCTGACCACTGCCTCCTTCAATTTGCCCTCCTATCTATCACCCCTTCTCCCTTTTCTTTTTCCTTTCTCCTTCTTCTTTCCTATGTGATATGATAGGTTTCTGTACCCAAATGTATTTGTGTGTTTTTCCCTCTTTGAACCAAATCTGATGAGAGTAACGTTTGAACAATGCTTCAACCCCGACCCTTTTCCCCTCTACTGTAATAGGTCTTTTGTTCCTCTTCATATGATGTAATTTGCTCTAATCTGCCTCTCCCTTTCCTTTCCTGCCAACACAAGCTTTTTTTCACCCTTTAATTTTTTTATATCATCACATCCAAGTCAGTTTATACCCACACTCTCTGTCTATGTATACTCCTTATAAGTGCCCTAATAAAGGTATAGTTCTCAAGAGTTACAAGTATTATTTTTCCATGTAGGGATGTAAAGAATTTAACCTTATTGAATAATATGCTTTCTTTTTCTTTCCTGTTTATGCTTTTATGTTTCTCTTGAATCTTGCATTTGAAGATTGAATTTTCTGGTCAGCTCTGGTCTTTCATTAGGAATGATTGGAATCCCCAATTTCATTGAATGTCCATCTTTTCCCTTGAAAGATTATGGTCAATTTTGCTAGGTAGTTGATTTTTGGTTGTAATCCAAACTCACTTACCTTTTAAAATACTATATTCCAAGTCCTCTAATTATTTAATGTAGAAGCTACTAAATCTTTTGTAATCCTGACTTGGATCCATGATATTTAAAATGTTTTTTTTCTGCCCACTTGCAGTATTTTCTCCTTGACCTGATAATTCTGAAAATTGCCTAGAATATTCCTTGGAGTTCTTATTTTGGATCTCTTTTGGAAGGTAATCAGTGGGTTCTTTCAGTGACTGTTTTACCCTCTAATTCTAGGATATCAGGGTAGGTTTCTTTGATAATTTCTTGAAAGATGCTGTCTAAACTCTTTTTTTGATCATGGCTTTCAGGTAGTCCAATAATCCTTAAATTATCTCTCCTGGATCCATTCTCCAGATCAATTGTTTATCCAATGGAATATTTTACATTTTCTTGTATTTTTTCATTCCTTTGATTTTGTTGGACTGATTTCTGATGTCTCACAGAATCGTTAGCTTCCACTTGCCCAATTCTAACTTTTAAGAAATTATTTTCTTCAATTAGTTTTTGTACCTCCTTTTCCATTTGAACAATTCTACTTTTTAAGGAGTTCTTTTCTTCAGTGGATTTTTTCCCCATTTGGCCAAGTGTATTTTTTCAGGAATTGTTTTCTTCAATCATTTTTTCCTTCCTTTTCCAAGCTGCTGACTCTCTTGCATACCTCTCATTTCTTTTCTCAATCTTTCTTCCACTTCTCTTATTTGACTTTTAAGACAATTCTTTGAGCTATCTAAGAAGGATTTTCTATCTTGATACCAAGCCATATTCTTCTTTGAGGTTTCAGATATAAATATATTGACAATGTTGTCCCTTTCTGAGTTTCACCACAGGAATTTTCTACGGTCAAGTTTCGTTCTTTGCTTCTTGCTCTTTTTTTCTGATTTTGTGGTTTTTAAAGTTGAGCTCTTCTCCTAGGGTACAGAGAACACTGTCTCAAGCTTCTTGTGCTGGGTCTCAGGGCCTGGTCACTGACTTTGTGTGCTGGGGCCTCTTCTGCTGGTGCCTTGATCACTGCATTGGAGTGACCCATCCTAGTCATGGCTGTTGTTACCTGCTTTCCTGGACTGGCAACTTGAAACTAGCTAGCCTCAAGCTAGCTTGCTGTCCCACTGACCTGCTGAGTCAGGACCTAGGGGCCTCAGTTGCTTATCTGTACTTTGACTAAGAGGCTCCCACTGCCTTGGTTAGACACTGTCTGTGCTGGGATGCACTTCCCTTTTATTTAAGTGAGACAGACCTTCCCAGAAGTCCTTCTAAGTTACATTAAGCTGGAAAATTGTTTCACTCTGTCTTTTTGTAGGTTCTGTTGCTTCAGAATCTGTTGAGAGGCTTGATTTAATGTTGTTTCTAAGGGAAACTGGGGAGAATTCAGGCCACTTCCTGACTAATCTCTGCCATCTTGACTCTGCCCCATTTAATTTTCTTTTAAGAAAAAAAAAGCTGCCATTGTTAACCAAATTTCAGTTCATTGAACATTTCATTTTCATTCCCTCTTAAACCCCTCCACCCCAAAATAATCCTTACATGTAGAAACTTTTGATGGATTTTGTGTGATCTTGTGTTAATATCTTCAGATGCATTTTGGAGATGAGGAAATCACAAGTTTCATTGACTTACTTGATATGTGACAGACTTTTAAAAATGGTATGAGTACAAATTAATTTCAAGTTGTAAAAACATTTTCCTTCAACCACCAAAGCTCTTTAGGGTATAGTGAAGCCGGAAAGTTATGCTGCACTCTGTGCACTCTGTGTCTTTAAGACACCCTTGCACTATTGAGAAATGCCATCGTAAGATGATAAGTGGGATAAGAGGTAGGTCTGCTAGAAGTAATTAAAAGAAAAGAAAAAAAAACTTCAAATTTGTATAGATATATTTGTATGTATCTTCATCTATATCTATGTATAGAGATAGATATAGATATAATTCCACTGTCATCAAGATAAATCTTTCCACAAGTCCCAGACACTGTCCCACTTAGGCTTTAACTTTTCTTTATGTAACTAAAAAAAATTCCTCTTCAGTACTGTTTTAGGCAGTCATAAGTAGGGTTAGAGCTTTTTGTTAGGGTGCCAAAATGCTAGATTGAGTATGTATCCTTCATAGGAGGTTGTACTTTCTCCACACATCAACTACTATTTACAAACTTGAACCTCTGTCAGCCATGGGATACCACTTTCAATGTTCTGTCATCCTGGTAACCAGGTGTGTTCTTTTGTTATTGTTATTGTTGTTCTAGAACCAGCTTGAACTGGCTCATTGTTAGCATTTGTGTATGTAATAAGTAAATGCTTAGAACTTCTAAATATAGAAAATGAAATACTAATTGAAAGAATGCATAGATCATCTCCAGAAAATATTTGTTGGCAATATATTTTCCCCCAGAGAAAAAATTGTCAGACATTTACCAACACTTTCCCAAGGCCTGTCATCCTTTCCAATACCCTTCACTTAATACCATGAAGACAAGAATCAGGCTCTGGGGGGACTGGCTGCTCATGTCGCAGCATGGCTTCACAAACTGTCAGCCCATCCTTTGTATCATTCCTTCTTCCCTATCCTTTTGGACCTTCTATCTTTGGTTGAAATGTTTTCTATGTTTCCACTTCTCCCCCAACTGTCTTTATACCACAGGAAAGAATTCCTAGTTATAAGTTTTGGCCCTTGTTCATTGCTTTTATTACATCACTTGTATAAACATGATTACAACAAAGCATCCATTATGATTTGGTCCACCAAGATTACCCTATGGATGACCTTGCCAAGGACTAACTCACTTTTGAAGCATAGAACTGATGACAATGCATTTAAAGTCCTTTCTAAACCTTAAAGAACTATATGAGACTGCAATTTTGTTTACATTCTTCTCATCATTATCTTCATTATTGTAAAACAGTTGATTGACTATTCCCACAGAAGCATAGATTTGGTGCTTGATCTTGAAGATCACCCACCCAAAGTAATAGAAGCATTTTTTTACATCTTTTGTGAAAGCATCTATTAGAGGCAGAATTGGTACTATTTAATTAACTTCTTACTTCCAACCTGCAGGCTTAACAGAAAATAATGAAAAATCACCCAACTGCCAACCACACTACCCCCACTCTAGTATTTTGAAATTTTTTTTTTGTAGAGGCAGTCCTCTCCCAATATCCCCACAATTTTTAGTCAAAAGAGAATTTAAACTTTATTCAAAAGAAAGACAAATAGTAATAAAATATTAAGTTCAGTATTTTCATCAAAGTGAATATGTGTGTGTGCGTGCTTGTGTGTGTGTGTGCATGTGTGTACACACACACACACAAGCATGCACACATACACATACACACATTTAGGGCTTCCTTGTACTAGAATGCTATTTAAATTAAGTTCTAAACTTTTTAAAAGTTCTTGTCATGCCATTTTTCTAATTTCCATGTACCTTTCTCTCCTAGTGATATCTTTATATCATTATTGTTAAGACAGGAAAAAATATTAAAAATAACATTCAATGTTTCTAGAAAACTTCATTCCCAACATAAAGATGGATAGATTATTTATTCTAAGGAAAAAGTTTGTAATTTAAAAAAAAGAAATAAAAATCATACTTTGACAATCCACTGGTGTTCATTCTGGGTTTGGGTTGGTTTGTAATATTATAATGACAGTGTTTAAATCTAGTAGTATGTCAACATAATGAAAGTAAGCTCGAGTATTGCATACTCTGTTAGAAATTATGTGTTATGTTAATACTACAGTTATTATTTTTGGGAGGAAATATGTGGTTTGACATATTATGGATGCATCTCCTGCCATTGGCTTTACAGGTTTCAGAAGGGATATTGTCATTTGGGGGCCATGAGTCCCCAAAGAGAAATGGACAAGTTGTAATACAGTCAGGGAAAGTTATCCAGGAATTTAAGGAAATCTTTCATCATACTGTGTGAATATAGGTTGAGATAATTTGGGCTGCTTAGTTTAGAGAACATAATTCAAGGGATGACATAATAGATATTTTCAAAAGTAGGAAGAGCATCAGTGTGAAAGAGGGCTGTTGTTATTAAGTCATATCCAACTCTCTGTGACCCCATTTTGGGATTTTTCTTGGCAAAGATACTGTATTGGTTTGCCATTTCCTTCTTCAGCTCATTTTACAGTGAGGAAGCTGAGGGAAAGGGATAAATGACTTGCCCAGGGTCACACAGCTAGTGAATGTCTGAGGCCAGATTTGAACTCAGGTAGATGAGTGTTCCTAACGCAAAGTCTGGCATTCTATCCACTGCACAAACTTATTAGAATTGTAGATCTGCTATTTACTTGTGTGAACTGAGTTTCTTTATGTACAAAATGAGAAAATTGAACCAGATATCCTTTTCCAACTCTAGATCTCTGAGCCTATGGCTGGTGGAGAAACAACAGTGGTTCCTTCTTTTTTTAATAGCATTTTATTTTTTCCCAATTAGAGATAAATATAGTTTTCAAAATCCATTTTTGTAAAAATTTGAGTTCCAAAATTTTCTCCCTCCTTCTCTTCCCTCCCTCTCCCCAAGACAGTAAGCAGTCTGATAAAGGTTTTACATACACAGTCATGTTAAACATATTTTCAAATTTTTCATATTGTGAAAGAAGGATCAGAAAAAAAGATTAAAACCATGAGAAAGAAAAGGAAACAAAAAAAAATGAAAATAGTATGCTTCAATCTGCATTCAAACTCTATAGTTTTTTCTCTTGGTATGGTTAGCATTTTCCATCAGTGTTCTTTTGGATTTGTCTTGGATTATTGTATTGCCGAGAAGAACCAAGTCTATCATAGTTAATCGTCCTACAATGCTGTTTGTTGCTGTGTACAATGTTTTCACTCATTCACCATCAGTTCATCTAAGTCTTTCCAGGTTTTTCTGAAATCAACCTCCTCGTTATTTCTTATAGATCAATAGTAGTTGTTCTATAACCAAAATTTGTTCAGCCATTCTTCAATTGATGGACATCCAATTTCCAATTCTTTGCCACCAAAAAAAAGAGCTGCTATCAATACTTTTGTATATGTGTGCCCTTCAAATCCCTCTTTTTTATCTCTTTGAGATACAAACCCAGCAGTGGTATTGCTCTATCAAAGGGTATGCATAGTTTTATAACCATTTAAGCATATCTCCAAATTGTTCTCTAGAATAGTAGTATTAGTTCACAACTCCACTAACAATGCATTAGTGTTCCAATTTTCCTACATCTTCTCCAACATTTATAATTTTCCATAACTACCATATTAGCCAATCTGATGGGTGTGAGGTTGTATTATTTTAATTTGCATTTTTGAATCAATAATGATTTAAAGCATTTTATATGACTATATATATTAATAATTTCCTCATCTGATAATTACCTGTTTATAATGTTTAACCATTTATACATTGATGAATGATTGTATTCTTATAGATTTGACTCAGTTCTCTATATGACATAAAAATGAAGCCTTTTTCAGAAGCCATAATTGGGAACACTGTTTCCAGCTTTTTGCTTTCCTTTTAATCTTGGTTTCATTGGCTTCATTTTCAAAAACTTTTTAATTTAATGTAATCAAATTATGCATTGTTTCACTGTTTTATCATTTCTCACAAAGTCATTAGCTTCCATTAGTTTCATTCTAATTTTTAAGGAATTATTTTCTTCAGTGAGCTTTTGGGCATCTTCTTCTATTTGGATAACTCTGCTTCTTAAGCAATTCTTCTCCTTATTAGCTTTTTAGGCCTCTTTTACCTTTTGGCCTAGTCTGTTTTTAAGGTGTTATTTTCTTCAATACTTTTTTTGTTTCTCCTTTGCCAAGCTGTTAACTCATTGCACATGATTTTCTTACATCCTTCTCAATTCACATTTTCCTCTTTCTCTCTTATTTGATTTTCAAAATCCTTTTTGAGGTCTTCCACAGCCTGAGACCAATTCATATCTTTCTTGGAGGCTTTGGATATAGGAACTTTGACTTCATTGTCTTTTTCTGAGTGTATGTTTTGATCTTCCTTGTCATCATAGTAAATTTCGATAGTCAAAGTTTTTCCCCCCCTGTTTTTTTGATTATTTTCCCAGTCTATTAGTTACTTCTAACACTTTGTTAAAGTAGGATTCTGCTTCCAGGGTGGAAGGTATATTGTTCCAATTTTCAGGGGTTTTGTACAACTGTTTTTAGAGATACTTTAAGGGATCTGTAAGTTTTCAGTTCTTTCAAGGTGGTATAATTTAAGGAAAAGCATTTACTACTCTCCTGGCCTGTGCTCTGGTCTGGGAGCAACTATAAGTAGTCTTTTCTGCCCTGGAACTGTGAGGAAGCACTCCCTTACCCCCCCCCCCCGCCCCCAACCCTTCCACTGCTGCTATAAGCTCTGTTATGCTAGCGCTCCTCCACACCTTGAGACTGCCACCCAGGTCTACAACTTGGATCCTATTATGGGCAAAATAACAGGGTCTTGGCTCAGTGTTAGCAAAAATACCCCTGTCACTTCCACTGCCTGCTCTTGGTTTGATGGAGTCATGGCCGTGCTTTCATGGCCTTCACTGGATTGTGTTCCATTGTAACCCAGGTGCAACAGACTCTTCCTGCTGATCTGTCTGCAGTCTGAAAAGTCTCAAAATTGCCACCACTGCCACTGATTCAGTTTCCCCAATTCCCGTTCTGGGCTTGTGGGCCCTAGTCTGCTCTAGTACAGCCTAAGGTAGACTGCATTGTAGTGCAAAAAACATTTCCTGTCAATCTTCTGAGTTGTTTTGGACTGAAAGCTTGTTTCACTCCATCTTTTTGTAGGTTCTGCCACTCTAGAATTTGTGTAGAGTAATTTTTAAAGAGTGTTTTGAGGGGTTTGTAGGAGAGCTCAGGCAAATCCCTGCCTTTACTCTGCCATCTTCTCTCTGCCTCTCTACAGTTATTTTAAATGGAATATCTCTTTCTATCTCTTGCTGATGGGCTTTGTTAGTTAAAAATATGTATGTATGCATACATATATACATATAAATATACATATATACATACATATGTGTATATGTATATATTTGTGTGTATATATGCATATATATGTCAATGATTTATGGAGGTTTATTTTATACCCTGCAACTTTGCTAAAGTTGTTAATTATTTCAAGTAGTTTTTTTTAGTTGATTTTCTAGGGTTCTCTAAGTATAACATCATATCATCTGCAAAAAGTGATAGTTTTGTTTCCTTGCTTCCTATTCTACTTCCTTTAATTTATTTTTTCTTCTCTTATTACTAAAGCTAGCATTTCTGGTACAATGTTGAATAACACTTGTAGTAATGTTCATTCTTGTTTCACCCTTGATCTTAGTGGAAATGCTTCTAGCTTATCCTCATTTCATATAATGCTTGCTGATGGTTTGAGAGAAATACTTCTTATCATTTGAAGGAAACTTCATTTATTCCTATGCTTTCTAGTGTTTTTAAAAGGAACAGGAGCTGTATTTTGTCAAAAGCTTTGTTCTGCACATATTGAGATAATCATATGATTTCTGTTAGTTATGTTATTGATATAGTCAATTATGCTGAAAGTTTTCCTAATACTGAACCAGCCCTGCATTCCTGGTGTAAATCCTACCTGATCATAGTGTATTATTGTCATGATAAGTTGCTGTAATCTCTTTGTTAACATTTTATTTAAACTATTTGTATCACTATTTATTAGTGGAATTGATCTATAATTTTCATTCTCTGTTTTGGCTCTTCCTGGATTAGGCAATAGCACTATATTTTTCTCATAAAAGGAAATTGGTAGGACTCCTGCTTTGCCTATTTTTTTCAAATTGTTAATATAGTATTGGAATGAATTGTTCTTTACATGTTTGGTAGAATTCACTTATAAATCCATCTTACCTTGGGGATTTTTCCTAAAAAGTTAATTGATTCTTTGTTAAATTTCTTTTTTCTAAAATGGGGTTAAGTATTTTATTTCCTCTTCTGTTAATCTGTTAATTCTGTTAGATTTTTGTAAATATTCATTCATTTCACTTAGATTATCCAATTTATTGGCGTACAGTTCAGCAAAATAGGTCCTAATTATTGTTTTAATTTTATCATCATTGGTGGTAAATTTAACCTTTTCATTTTTGATACTGGTAATTTGGTTTTCTCCTTTCTTTTTATAAATCAAATTAACCAATTTATTAGTTTATTTTTATTATTAATTTATTCATTAAGCAATTATCTATATTTTTCAAAAAACAGCTTAATTTATTAGTTCAATAGTTTTCTCATTTTCTGTTTTACTAATCTCACTTTTGATTTACAGAATTTCTAATTTGGTATTTAATTAGGAATTTTTAGTTTGTTCTTTTCTAGAGTTTTTATTTGTATGCCCAATTCATTAATCTCCTCTTTCTCTATTTTTTTTTTAATTTAAACATTTAGAAACATAAAATTTTCCCTAAGAACTACTTTGACTGCATCCCTTAAATTTTGGTATATTATCTCATTATTATCATTTCATTTGATGAAATTATTGATTTTTTTTCTATGACTTGTTGTTTGACCCACTCATTCTTTAGGATTAGATAATTTAGTTTCCAATTGGTTTTAGCCTATCTTTCCTTGGCTCTTTATTACACATATTTTTATTGCATCATGATCCAAAAAGGACGAATTTAATATTTCTGCCTTTCTGCATATGATTGTGTGATTTTTATGCCTTAATACATGGTCAATTTTTTGCAGGTGCCTTGTATCACTGAGAAAATTATATGTGCGTTTCTATCCCTATTCAATTTTCTCTAGATGTCTCTCCTATCTAACTTTTCTTAAATTCTATTCAGTGGCCTAATTTTTCTTGCTTATTTTGTACTTAGATTTATTTAGTTCATAGAAAGTGAGATTCTTAGATTCCTCTAAGAATTTGGAAGCTATATTACTTGTTGCATGCATGTTTAGTACTGATATTACTTCATTGTCTTTGATACCTTTTTAGCAAGATGTAGTTTTCTTCCTTATCTCTTTTAATTAGGTCAATTTTTTTCTTTTGTTTTGTCTGAGATCAAGATTACTACTGCTGCTTTTTTTTTTATTTTAGGTGAAACATAATCAGCCTTTTAGCATTACTCTGTGTGTATTTCTCTGTTTCAAATATGTTTCGTGTAAGCAACATATTGTAGCATTATGTTTTTTAATCCACTCTGCTATCTGCTTCCACTTAATGGGAGAGTTTATCCTATTCAAATTCATAGTTATGAATATAGTGTATTTCCCTCCATCCTATTTTTCACCCTGCTTTTACTTTTATCTCTCCTTTTACCCTGTCCCCCCTCACTGGTGTTTTACTTCTGACCATCACCTCTCTCAATATACCCTCTCTTTTAGTAGCTCCCCCCTTTTCTTTTCCCTTTTCCTTCCTAATTCCCTATAGGCTAAGATAAATTTCTATATCTGACTAAGTGTGTATGTTATTCCCTCTTTGAGCCAAATCCAATGGGAGTAAGGTTCAAACAATTCTCACTCCCTCCTTTCTTTCCCTGTATTGTAATAGGTCTTTCATGCCTCTTTATGTGATGTAATTGACTATGTTCTGTCTCTTCCTTTCCTCTTCTCCCAGTACAATCTTTTTTTTTTAATCTCTCAATTTAAAAAAAAATATCAACACATCAAAATCTATTTATATGCATAACCTCTGCCTATGTATAGTGATTCTAACTGCCCTAATAGAAATACAGTTCTTAAGAGTTATAAGTATTATTTTCCAATGTAGGGAAAACAGTTTAAATCTTATTGAATAACATATTATTTTTCTTTCTTTCCTGTTTACCATTTTATACTTCTCTTGAGTCTTATATTTAAAGATCAAATTTTCTGTTCAACTATGATCTTTTCATCAAGAAATTTTGAAAGTCCCATATTTCACTGAATGTACATTGTTTCCCTTGAAAGATTATGCTCAAATTTGCTGGGTAGTTGATTCTTGGTTGTAATCCAATTCCTATGCCTTCTGGAATATTATATCCCGAGCCCTCAGATCCTTTAATACAGAAGCTGCTAAATCCTGTGTAATTCTGATTGTGGCTCCTGAAAATTTGAATGATTTCTTTCTGGATGCTTGCTATATTTTCTCCTTTACCTGATAATTCTGGAATTTGGTCACAATATTCCCTGGAATTTTCATTTTGAGATTTCTTTTGGCAGCTGATCACTGGATTCTTTCAATGAATATTTTACTCTCTGGTGCTTGTCAGGATAGTTTTCCTTACTCTTTTGTTTGTTAGTTTTTGATCATGCCTTTCAGGTAGTCCAGTAACTCTTAAATCATTTCTCCTGGATCTATTTTCCAGGTCAATTGTTTTTCTAATGAGGTATTTTCCATTTTCTTCTATTTTTTTTCTTTCTTTTGCTTTTTTGACTGATTTTTGATGTCTCGTAGAGTCATTAAGATAATTTAGATTCTATTTTTTGAAATTCTAATTTTTATGGAATTATTTTCTTCAGTTAGCTATTGTACCCCCTTTTTCATTTGACCAATTCTAATTTAAAGGAGATTTTTGTTTGTTTGTTTTTTGCTTTTTGGTGAAGCAATCAGGGTTAAGTGACTTGCCCAGGGCCACACAGCTAATAAGTGTTAAGTGTCTGAGGCTGGATTTGAACTCAGGTCCTCCTGACTCCAAGGTCAGAGCTCTATCCACTGTGCCACCTAGCTGCCCCTAAAGGAGTTTTTTTCAATCATTTTTTCCCATTTGGCCAATTCTATTTTTTAAAATTTGTGTTCTTCAGTCAGTTTTATACTTCCTTTTCCAAGCTGTTGACATTTTTTTCCATAATTCTTCTCCATAACTCTCATTTCTTTTCCCAATTTGTCTTCTACATCTCTTACTTGATTTTAATATCCTTTTTTGAGCTCTCCCAAGTGGACTTTTTCAGCTTGAGACCAATTCACATTCCTCTTTGAGGCTTCACATGTAGGCATTTTGGCATTGTCCTCTTCTGAGTTTGTGTTTTCATCTTCCCTGTCACCATAATAATTTTCTGTGGTCTGTGGTCTATGGTCTTACTCATTTTTTATGGTCCATGGTCTTATGCATTTTCCCACATATTTCATGACTTTTAAAATTGTGCTCTGCTCCTGAGGCACAGGATCCACAATTCCAAGGTCCTTATACTGGGGTGCAAGAGCTTAGTCATTGGCTTTTCACACTGGACCCTTGGGTGATTGCAGCTTTCCCACTGCACTGGGGCTGGCCTGGGTTAGTTGTACCTGTTGTGCTGAGGTTCCCAGGGTAGCAATTTACCTTCTGTATTGGGGGTCTCACTTCTGGCCTTCTGAGCCAGGACTGAGGGCTTTAGGTTGCTGATCTGTAATGTGGCTAAGAGCCTCCTGCTGTATTGCCCGGTCACCATCTGTGCTGGGCTGCTCTCCCCTTTTACCCAAATGAGACAACACTTTTTTCTGAAGGTCTTCTAAATTATTTTAAGCTAGAAAAATTTTTTCAGTAAGTTGTGTTGGTTCTTTGACTCCAGAATCCATTTAGAGGCTTGATTTAATGTTGTTTCTGAGGTAAACTGGTGAGAGCTCTGGCAACTTCCTAGCTTTTCTCTGCCATCTTGGCTCTGCCCTGGCTCTTTCTTTTCTGATTTCTTTCAGGGCCTCTATCAGGCTGTAAGGCCCCTTAGGTATAATCAGTCTAAGAGAGTTAACCAAGAATTTTTATCTTCATTAAAAAAAAAGAGGTAGCTTGTCAATCAACCTACTGGGAAAATGGTGATAACAGAATGTTAACAGAAATTAGTAAGTGAGGAATGAAAATCAGTTTGGAAAGGCAAACAGAGAGGTAAAAAGACAATAAGCGGTAGTGGGGAAAAAACACTGGTCAAGGTATGGAAAATAAGAGTCCTTGTATGGCATCTGTAGTGCATTTCTGAATGACCTTGGGTTTAACATTTTCATTTCTCTGGTCTCAGCTTCCTCATTTGTAAGACATGAAGTTGCACAAAAGAATATCTAACATCTGGACCAGTTTGATCATTCTTCTTTGAATTTAGTTTTAGACATAGTCTTGCAGATCTTTAGAGCTAGGGTTAAAAAAAAACAGCTCTTCAAATCTCTGCTGAGTTGAAGTATACAGAAGATATGATATTCCTTAATTTCCAAGCACATCATGTAAACAATCATTTTTTCCCCAGACTTCCTCCTCTCTACTCTCTATTCTCTACTGCAAATCTATACTTTCATGGTTTTATTATAGTTTGCTTTTGGAGATTTAAAGTATTTTAAGTTCTTGGTAACATTTAAAAAAATTCTCAATAATTTAATATTGATTAAACTATGATGAGTGGGAGAATTTCTTAAGAGGTCTGAGGTTTGTTAACTGTATGTATGGATTCATCATCCACCATTTTGTAGTATTTGGGTTTTATATGAATCAAAGTTGATTTATTTGGAAAATAATGCTCAAATAAAATTGTCAGAATTGGTTAAAAGATGACTATGGTTCCTTCCAGGATATATACTTATCATAGATTATTTGGTCATTAGTTATAAATGAATCCAAATATTACAGGAACATCTTATCTTTTTTTGAAAAAAGATTCCTTAGCATCTTATTACTTTGTGATCTAGATAAGATTTAACTTATCAGAAAAATGGAAAAGGGTGCTTTTCTTTATCAGTCATGGTTATACATAAATCTATACAAGGGCATATGCTTGGGAGTCTGAAAAAGATTCTCAGTCACACATCCTGACTCAAGTAATTTTAGAGAATTTTCCAGTGGGAAAATGTTTTTATCTACCTTTCATAATCAAATAAATTATATTTTTCCCCAAAGTGACACAAAATACAGTGAAGTCCTACTTAAAAATGCACAAAGGACAAGGACTAAAATGACTTGACATCATAGTTTTATTTATTTTTAATTGCATTTTTCTCAATTACATGTCAAGACAATTTTTAGTATTTGTTTTTACAAGATTGAGTCTCAATTTTTTCTTCCTTCCTCTCTCCCCTCCCTTTTCCTAAAATTATAGGCAATTTGATATAAGTTATACATGTCTGTCCCATAAAACATATTTCCATGTAAGTCATAGTTATGATAGAAGAAACAGATCAAAAATAAAAAAATGGACAAGAATAAAATAAGTGAAAAAATATGCTTCAGTCTGCATTTAGAGTCCATTAGTTCTTTATCTGGATGTGGATAGCATTTTCCCTTATAATGAGTCTTTTGTACTTATCCTGGATCATTGTGTTGCTGAGAAGAGCTGAGTCATTCATAGTTAATCATCACACAATGTTGCAGATACTGTGTACAGTGTTTTCCTGGTTCTGCTTCATTTCATCAGTTTGTACAAGTCTTTTCAGGTTTTTCTGAAATGTGCCTGTTTATCATTTCTTATTGCACAATAGTGTTTGATTACATTCATATATTACAGCTTGTTCAGCCATTCTCCAATTGATACATCCTCTCAATTTCCAGTATTTTGCCACCACAAAAAGAGCTGCTGTAAATATTTTTGCACATGTACGTCCATTTCCTTTTTTATGATCTCTTTGGGATTTTCTCACACCCTCTCTAACATTTATTATTTTCCTTTTTTGTCATATTAGACATCCTGATAGGTGAGAGGTGGTATTTCAGAGTTGTTTTAATTTCCATTTCTCTAATCAAAAGGTATCTAGGACACTTCTTCATATGCCCATATATATAAATATAAATGCCTATATATGTATGCCTATATATATATGAAGAAATTAAAGATATATATATATATCTTTAATTTCTTCATCTGAAAGCTGCCTGTTCATACCCTCTGACCATTTATCAATGGGGAATGACATGTATTCTTATTAATTTGACTCAGCTCTCTATGTCTTTGAGAAATGAGGCCTTTATTAAAGACATTTGCTGTAATGACTGCTTCTCAGCTTTCTGATTTCCTCCTAATTTTGGTTGCATTGGTTTTGTTTGTACAAAAGCCAATTCAATATAAACAAAATTACCTATTTTTTATTCCATAATGCTCTCTATATCTTGTTTATTCATGAATTCTTCCCCTCCCCATAGATTTGACAGGTAGAATATTCCTTGCTCTTCTAATTTGCTTATGGTTTCACACCCTGTATGTCTTTATTTAGATCTTATCTTGACAGTGTGAGATGTTGATCTATTCCTAGTTTGTGTCCTATTTTTTTCCAGTTTTCTTAAGAGATTTTGTCAAATCATGTGTTCTTATCCCAAAAGCTTGTGTCTTTGGGTTTATATAACACTAGTTTACTATTGTCATTGACTTCTCTTTCTTCTGTACCTAATTTATTCCATTGATCCATCAACTCTATTTCTTAGCCAGTACCTGATAGTTTTGATGATTACTGCTTTAAAATATAGTTTGAGACCTGATATTGCTAGGCTGTCTTCCTTTGTATTTTTTTAAAATAATTCTCTTGATATTCTTGACTTTTTGTTCTTCCAGGTGAGTTTTGTTGTTTTTTTTTTTCAAGCTATATCATTTTTTTTGGTAGTTTGATTAGTATGGCACTAAATAAGCAAATTAGTTTAGGCAGAATTGTCATTTTTATTATATTGGATCAGCCTAGCCAAGAGCAATTGATTTTTTCCCAATTATTCAGATCTGCCTTTATTTGTGATGAAAGTGTTTTGTAATTGTGTTCATAATAGTCCCTGTGTTTGTCTTCACAGGTAGACTTCTAAGTATTTTATATTGTTTATAGTTATTTTAAATGGAATTTCTCCTTCTATCTCTTGCTTCAGGGCTTTGTTGGTCATATAAAGAAATGGTGATGATTTATTTGTTGGTCATGTAAAGAAGTGCTAATGATTTATCTTATGTACTGCCACTTTCCTGAAGCTTTTTAATTATTTCAAGTAGTTATTAGTTGATTCTCGAGGGTTCTCTGAGTATACCATCGTGTCATCTGAAAAGACTGATAGTTTTGTTTCCTCGTTGCCGATACTCATTTCCTTTGATTTTTTTTCCCTTCACTTATTGCTTTAGTTCATATTTCTAGTACTATATTTAATAATAGTGGTGATAATCGGCATCCTTGCTTCAACCCTGATCTCATTGTGAAGACTTCTTGCTTATCCCCATTACAGATAATTTTTAATAATGCTTTTAGATAAGTACTGCTTATCATTTTAAGAAGCATTCTCTTTATCCTTATGTTATCTAGTGTTTTTTAATAGGAACAGGTGCTCCATTTTGTCAAAAGCTTTTTTCTGCATCTGTTGAAATAATCATGTGATTTCTTTTAGTTTTGTTATTGATGTGGTCAATTATACTGATAGTTTTCCTAATACTGAAGCAGCCCTGAATTTCTAATATAAATCCTACCTGATCATAGTGTATTGTTCTTGTGATAAATTGCTGTAATGTATTTGGTAATATTTTATTTAAAATTTTTGCATCTACATTCATTAGGGAAATTGGTCTATAATTTTCTTTCTCTGTTTTAGCTCTACATGGTTTGGGTGTCAGCACTATGTGTGTGTCATAAAAGGAGATTGGTATGACTCTTTTCTTCACCTATTTTTCCAAATATTTTATGTAGTATTTGGAATTAATTATTCTTTAAATGATTAATAGAATTCAATCATGACCCATGTGGTTCCGAGATTTTTTTTCCTAGGGTGTTCATTAATGGCTTCTTCAATTTCTTTTTGTAAGATGGGGTTATTAAGGTATTCTATTTCCTGATCTGTTAATCTTGGTAGTTTACATTGTTGTAAATATTCATCAATTTTGCTCAATTTGTCAGATTTATTGGCATATGCTTGGGCAAAGTATTTCCTAATGAATGTTTGAATTTCTTCTTCACTGGTGATAATTTCACCCTTTTCATTTTTAATAATAGATATTTGGTCTTCTTTCTTTTTTTTTTAATCAAAGTAACCAATGATTTATATATCTTATTGATTTTTTTCATAAAACCAGCTCCTTAATTTGTTAGCTCACTTTTTTTTTCTTTCAATCTTTAATTTCATCTTTGATTTTCAGGATTTCCAATTTGGTGCTCAGTTGGGGATTTTCAATTTGTTCTTCTTCTAGTTTTGTTAGTTGCATGACCAATTCATTGTTCTGTTATTTTTTTCCATTTTGTTGATGAAAGAATTTAGAGAAATGAATTTTCCCATAAGGACTGCTTTGGCTGCATCCCATAAATTGTGATATGTTGTTTCATTGCTGTTATTCTCTTGAATGAAATTATTGATTGTTTCTATGCTTTATTTTTTGATCCACTTATTCTTTAAGATTACATTATTTCATTTCCAATTAATTTTAATCTATCTTTCCACTGCCATTTGTTCAATGTAATTTTATTGCATTATGATGTGTAAAGAATACATTTAATATTTCTGCCTTTCTACATTTCATTTTGAGGTTTTTATGCCCTATTAAAGGTGCAATGTGCTGCTAAGAAAATGTCTATTCCTTTCTGTTCCCATTTAGTTTTTTCCAAAGGTCTGCCATATCTAACTTCTCTAATACTCTATTTACCTCCTTAGTTTCTTCCTTGTTTATTTTTGGTTGAATTTATTGAGTTCTGAGAGGGGACTGTTTGGTTCTTCACTAGTATAGTTTTGCTGTCTATTTCTTCCTTGAGCTTATGTAACTTCTTTAAGAATCTGGATGCTATACCTCTTGGTGCATATATGTTTAGTATTGATATTGCTTCACTGTCTATAGTATCTTTTAGCAATACTTAGTTTCCTTCCTTATCACTTTTAATTAGGTTATTTTTGCTTTTACTTTGACAGAGAGCAGGACCTCCACCTTTGTTTTTTTTTTAACTTCAGATGAAGAATAATAGATTCTGCTCCAACTCCTTATGTTTACTCTTATGTGTGTCTCTCTGCCTTAAGTGTATTTCTTGTAAACAGCATACTATAGGATTGTGTTTTCTTATCCACTTTGCTATCCACTTCAGTTTTATGCGAGAGTTCATCCCATTCACATTCATAGTTATGATTACTACATGTATTTTCCTCCATCCTATTCTTCCTTCTGTTTGTCCCCTCTCTCCTTTGACCCAATCCTGCTCAGAAAATGTTTTGCTTCTGTCTACCACCTCTCTTGATCCACCCTCTTTTCTGTTAGTCTGCCTCCCAACATTCCTTTACTTAATCTCCTCCCATCCTACTTCCCTGTCTAGTAAGATAGATTTTTATATTCAACTATTATTCCCTCTTTGAATCAATACTGATGAGGAAGGTTCAATCAATGCCCATCGCCCACCATCTTATCCTCTCCTCCATTATAATAGATCTTTTTTGCCTCTTTATGTGAAATAATTTACTCCATTTTGCCTCCCCCTTCCTTCTGCACCCATTGTACTACTCTTTCTCATTGTTATTATTTTTTTATTTCATTTCCTCTATTTCTCCTAATACTGGTACCCTCTGTCTATTTATATTCCTTCTAATTGTATAACCACAACAGCAACTATTAGTGATATGATTTTTAAGAATTACAAATATTATCTTCCCATATAGGGATGTAAACATTTTAGCTCTATTGAATCCCTTATGTTTCTTTTTCCCATTTGACCTGTCTATATTTCTCTTGGGTTTAGATATTGGAGATCAGAATTTTGTTTTAACTCTGATCTTCTACATATGAAAGCTTGACATCCTCCCATTTCGTTAAATGACCATTTTCCCCCTTGATGTATTATGCTTAATTTTGCTGGGTGGGTGATTCTTAGTTGCAGTCCTTAGCCTTCTGGCATATTATGTTCCATGACCTCTGATCTTTTAATGTTGCAGCTGCCAAGTCCTATGTAATTCTGATTGTGGTTCCCCAATATTTGATTTTTTTTTCTTTCTGGCCACTTGTAGGAGATTTCTTTGACTTTATAGCTCTGAAATTTGGATATAAGGTTCCTTGGAGTTTTTATTTTGTGATTTTTTTCATGAGGTGATTGGTGGATTATTTTCAATGCCTATTTTGCTTTCTGGTTCCAAAACAGCAGGGCAGTTTTTCTTGACAATTTCTTGAAAGTTGCAGTCCAGGTCCTCCTTTTGATTATGGCATTCAGGTAGTCCAATGATTCTGATATTGTATCTCCTGGATCTATTTTCCAAGTCAGTTATTCTTTTTACATTTTCTTCCATTTTTCATTCTTTTATATCTGTTTGAATAATTCTTGATGTCTTATAGAGTCATTAGCTTGCACTTGCCCAATTCTGACTTTTAAGGTGTCAATCAGCTTTTGTTCTTTCCATTTTGGGCAATTGTTCTCTTTAAGGAGCTGTTTTCTTCAATGGATTTTTGTATCTCCTTTTGTTTCTGTGCTTGAGACCATTTCCCATGTTTATTTTGGGTTTTTCTGATAGGTATTTTGTCTCTGTAAAGTAAAAGGGGAACCCAATTCAGGACATGAAGCATCCCAGCAAGCCAGCAGCAAGCTCCATCTGAGCAAACCAGTGCTAGATCCTGGGCTCCAGTGTGGTGTAACAGGCAAATGCCAACACTTGGACCCCCACATGCCTCAACATAGCCCAGGGAACAAGTAGATTCCAGCTCTGAGAACTGCCACCAAATCAAGTGCTTCAGCATTACCTGGGGCAAACAGGTAGATGCCAACCCTATGGGTGCTTAAATAAACAGACGGCTGTTAGTGCCAGACCTCTGCCACATGTTTCAGCATAGCCCCAGCAGTCAGACCACCAAGTGCTTCAGTGCAGCCCCTGGGAGAAACAGAAATACCCTATCAGTGTCAGCACATGTCACACATAACAATTAGGACCCAGATCAGCAGCAGGTAAACTGTCAAATCCAAAAAGCCAACCACTCCCCACACCAATCCCTCAGTGCAGCACCAGACATATGTGTCCTGAGTGGGGCCCAGAGCAACATCAGTGCAGTGCCAGGTAAACAACCATCTCCTGCAGCCCCTGGCACAAGAAACCTGAGACAGTGCCTCTTCCACCACCTTTTTTGCTGGTCTTCCAAGTTTCTTGGCTTCAAAGGTCTCCCTGCCCTTATCTCTGCTAGTTCTGCTGTTCCAGTATTTGTTTTGGGGCACTATCTTATAGTTGTTTGGAGGTGAATATGGGAGAGTTATGGAGATTTACTGCTTACTCTGCCGTCTTGCCTCCTGGATGTGCTGGCATCATAGTTTTAACCACTAGGGGTTATTGATAGCTACTGAACCTAGAAGTCTACAGATGCTACACTGGGCAAAAGTGTCAAATAATTATTGTGTATGCTCTGGGTTGCAGATAATCAGTGACCAAAACAAACTATTAGAGCAGCACCTACTCAATAGTTAATAGATCAACAAGCATTTATGAAATGCCTACTTTATGCCAACGACTTTGCATTGCTAAGGGACATATAGATTTGTTGATATGCCTTCATTAGAACTTATCTCTGAATCCCCACCCACTTGTGAACATTCCTCCTTCTTGAAATTGTTGTATTGAAATGAGTTCTAGTTACATGACTTTGGTGTAATGGAATTGACTTTACAAAGAAACAGGCAAGCATGTTTATTTTCTACACACACACAAACACACACACACACACACACAGTTTTTACTTAGCATGGAATCAATAAGCAAATAAACTATATATGTATACAGTAGCACACAATGCATAATAAAACAATTAAACATCTACTAGACAGTTTTGGTACTTTCCTCACAAGTCTAATTTTGATAACTGGGTTCCTAACAGATGGTTTAAGGTTGTTCATTGATTGGGGAATAACTAAACAAACTGTGGTACATGAGCATAATGGAACATTACTGAACTTTGTGAAATGATCAATATGATGAATAGAGATAAGTATGGGAAGATGTGAACTGATACAAAAGGATATAAGCAGAACCAGGGAAACAATATACGTAATAACTATAAGAATATAAATGAAAAAATCAACAACAAAAAGACAAGACAAATGAATGCTATATCTTTTTTAATGATTAATCTTGCCCCCAAGTAAGAGATGTGAAAAGACACAACCTAACATTTTAGAAAGGATGGTGGACTATGAACATGGAAAATGAAAAAGTTAATTTAAATGAGTTTTAAGGTCCTTTCTAGCTTTAAATCTTTGCACATGTGAAATAAGTAATAACAATTCATATTTCCTTTTTTTCTTAATACTATTTTATTTTTTCCAGTTACATTTAAAGGTAGTTTTCAACATTCATTTTTGTAAAATTTTGAGTTCCAAATTTGTCTCCCTCCCTCCCTTCCTTCCCTTTCCTCAAGACAACAAACAATCTCATATAGACTATGCATGTACAATCATGTTAAACCTATTTCCACATTACACATGTTGTGAAAGAAGAATCAGGACCAAAAAGAAAAAACAATGAGGAAAAAAAATACAAAACAACAAAAACAACAACAACTGAGTGAAAATAGTCTGCTTCGATTTGAATATGGGTTCTATAATAGTTCTTTCTTTGGATGTGGTAAGCATTTTCCATCATAAGTCTTGGAATTGCCTTAGATCACTGTATTTTTTATTAATTTATTTTGATTAATCAACAATCACTTCCATAAGGTTTTGAGTTTTAAATTTTTCTCCCCCTCCTTTCTCACCTCCACCCCCAAGATGGCGTGCAATCTGATATAGGCTATAGATATACCTTTATATTAAACATACTTTCACATTAGTCATGTTGTAAGGAAGTATTAGAACCAACAGGAGGAACCACAAGAAAGAGAAAACAAAACAAAACAGAAGAAAAAAATAGCAAATAGTATGCTTTGATCTGCATTCAAACTCCATAACTTCCATCATGAGACCTTTGGAGATGACTTAGATTCTTGCATTGTTGAGAAGGGCTAAGTCTATCAACATTAGTAATCCGCAACAAGGCTGTTACTATGTAGAACATTCTCCTGGTTCTGCTCACTTCACTCAGCATCAGTCCATACAAGGCTTTCCAGGCTTTTCTGAAGTCCACCTGCTCATTATTTCTTTTTCTTTTCTTTTTCTTTTTTTTTTTTTGCTTAGAGATCTTTATTTTTTAATTAATATATTTTGATTTATCAACAATCACTTCCATATGCTTTTGAGTTTAAAATTTTTCTCCCTCTTCCTCCTCACCACCCTCCCCAAGATAGTGCACAATCTGATATATGTTATATATATACATTCTTATTAAACATATTTTCAGATTAGTGATGTTGTCAGTAAAAATTAGAACCAATGAGAGGAACCACCAGAAAAAGGAAACAAAACTCAACAGAGGAGAAAAAAATAGCAAATCGTATGCTTTGATTTGCTTTCAAATTCCATAGTTCTTTCTTTGAATGTGGATAGCATTTTCCATCATGAGACCTTTGGAGATGTCTTAGATCCTTGTATTCTTGACAAGGGTTAAGTCTATCAACACTAGTCATCTCACAACCTGGCTGTTACTATATACAACATTCTCTTGGTTCTGCTCACTTCACTCAGCATCAGACCATACAAGGCTTTCCAGGTTTTTCTGAAGTCAGCCAGCTCATCATTTCTTATAGCACAATAGTATTCCATTACATTCATATGCCACAACTTGCTCAGTCATTCCCCAGTTGATGGGCATCCTCTCAATTTCCAACTCTTTGCCACCACAAAAAAGAGCAGTTATGAATATTTTTGTACATGTGGGTCCTTTTCCCATTTTTATGATCTCTTTAGGATACAATCCTAAAAGTGCTATTGCTGGGTCAAAGGGTAGGCACATTTTTATAGCCCTTCGGGCATAGTTCCAAATTGCTCTTCAAAATAGTTGGATCATTTCCCAACTGTACCAACAATGCACTAGTTCTCCAATTTTCCCACATCTTCTCCAACATTTATCATTTTTCCTGTTTTGTCATGTTGGCCAATATGACAGGTGTGATGTAATACCTCAGGGTTGTTTTGATTTGCATTTCTCTAATCAATAGTAATTTAGAGCATTTTTTCCTGTGACTATGGATGGCTTTAATTTCTTCATCTGAGAATATCCTTGAACCATTTATCAATTGGTGAATGACTTGTGTTCTTATAAATTTGACTGAATTCTCTCTATATTTTAGAAATGAGGCCCTTATCAGCGAAAATAGTTGTAAAAATTCTTTCCCAATTTTCTACTTTCCTTCTAATCTTGGGGGCATTGGCTTTATTTGTGCAAAAAAATTTCAATTTAATGTAATCAAAATTGTCCTTTTTGCATTTCATAATGTTCTTTATCTCCTGCTTGGTCATGAATTCTTCTGTTCTCCATAAATCTGAAGGGTTAACTATTCCTTGCTCTCCAGTTTGCTTACATTATCAGTCTTTATATCTAAATCATGAACCCATTTTGACTTTGTTTTGGTATATGGTGTGAGATTTTGGTCTATGCCTAGTTTTTGCCATATTCTTTTCAAGTTTTCCCAGCAGTTTTTGTCAAATACTGAGTTCTTATCTCAGAAGCTGAGGTTTTTGGGTTTATCAAACAGAAGATTACTGTAGTCATTTACTACTGTGTCTTGCATACCCAACCTATTCCACTGATCCACCAATCTATTTCTTAGACAATACCAAGTAGTTTTGATGATTGCTGCTTTATAATACAATTTAAGATATGGAATGGCTAGGCCACCTTCCCCTGCATTTCTTTTCATTAGTTCCCTTGATATTCTGGACCTTTTGTTACTCCAAATGAACCTTGTTATTATTTTTTCTAGGTCTATAAAATAAGTTTTGGTATTTTGATTGGTATGGAATTGAATAAGTAAGTTAGGTAGAATTGTCATTTTTATTATATTAGCTCTGCCTACTTATGAGCAATTGATTTTTTTTCTATTATTTAGATCTGACTTAATTTGTATGAAAAGTGTTTTGTAATTGTGAAGTTTCTGGGTTCATTTCAATAGGTAGACTCCTAAATATTTTATAATGTCTACAGAACTTTAAGTGGGATTTTTCTTTCTCTCTCTTGCTGTTGGGCTTTGTTGGTAATATATAGAAATGTCACTGATTTATGTGGGTTTATTTTATAGACTGCAACTTTGCTAAAGTTGTTAATTACTTCAAATAGTTTTTTACTTGATTCTCTAGGATTCTCTGAGTATATTATCATATCATCTGCAAAGAGTGATAGCTTTGTTTCTTCTTTGCCTATTCTAATACCTTCAATTTCTTTTTCTTCTCTTATTGCTAAAGCTGATGTTTCCAGTAGGATATTGAACAACAGTGGTGATAGTGGACATCCTTGTTTTATCCCTCATCTTACTGGAAATGCTTCTAGCTTGTCCCCATTACATATGATGCTTGCTGAAGGTTTAAGGTAGATGCTCTTTATTATTTTAAGGAAGTCTCCATTTATTCTTATGTTCTCCAGTGTTTTTTTTAAATAAGAATGGTTGTCGTATTTTGTCAAAAGCTTTCTCTGCATCTATTGAGATGATCATGTTGTTTCTGCTAGTTTTGTTGTTGATATGATCAATTATGCTGATAGTTTTCCTACTATTGAACCAGCCCTGCATTCCTGGGATGAATCCTACTTGGTCATAGTATATTATTCTTGTGATAAATTGCTGTAATGTATTTGCTAATATTTTATTTAAAATTTTTGCATCTATATTCATTAGAAAAATTGGTCTATAATTTTCCTTCTCTGTTCTGACTTCTCTGGGTTTAGGTATCAGCACCATATTTGTATCATAAAAAGAATTTAGTAAGACTCCTTCATCACCTATTTTTCCAAATTGTCTATATTCTATTGGAATTAATTGTTCTTTAAATATTTGAAAGAATTAGTTTGTTAATCCGTGTGGCCCTGGAAATTTTTTCCGAGGGAGTTCATCAATGGCTTAGTATATTTCTTTTTCTGAGATGGGGTTATTTAGGTTGTTTATTTCCCCTTCTGTTAATCTGGCCAATTTATATTTTTTAAATACTTATCCATTTCACTAAGATTGTCAAATTTATTGGCATACAGTTCGGCAAAATAGTTCCTAATCATTGTTTTAATTTCCTCTTCCTTGGTGGTGGATTCACCCTTTTCATTTTTGATACTCATAATTTGATTTTCTTCTTTATGTTTTTAATTACATTAACCAAAGGTTTATCTATTTTATGTTTTTTTCATAAAACCAACTCTTAGTTTTATTTATTAGTTCAATAGTTTTCTTAATTTCAATTTCCTTAATTTCTCCTTCAGTTTTTCAATATTTCTAATTTGCTATTTAGTTGGGGATTTTTAATTTGTTCTTTTTCTAGTTTTTTTAGTTGTATGCCTAATTCATTGATCTCGGGGAGGTGGAGTCAAGATGGCAGATGGAAAGCAGTGACTTGTTTGAGCTCTTTCCCCAAACCCCTCCAAATACCTATAAAAATGGCTCTAAACAAATTCTAAAGCAGCAGAACCCACAAAAAGGACAGAGTGAAACAAATTTCCAGTCCAAGACAGCCTGGATCAGAAAGGTATATTGCACAGGGCTGGGAGAGGAACCCAGTTTGGCGTGGGCGTGCAGGTTGCAACGACCCTGGAGCAGGCCTCAGAGGACTGAATCGTGGGCAGCTGTGGCAGTTTCCAGACTTCTCAACCCACAAACGCCAAAGACAACTTGGAAGGTCAGTGGGAAAAGTCTGTGACTGTGGTGAGAGAAGGAGCTAGGTCTCAGCCACCCCCGAGGCTGCAGCTGTTTCCTGAGCTTCTGGCCCACAGACTGAGGGGGAATCGAGTGGCTGATCAGAGGGGGATTGCAAGGATCTCTTTGGCAGCACTGAGGCAGGAATCTCTTGCTTTACCAGTGCTTGGATCTGGGTCACAGTTCTGAGGGGCAGTCCTGGGGCAAGGAGGAATGCTGGTGTGGTGAAGCTTCTTGTGGTGGTGGAGAGAAAACACCTCGCCCCTTATCATAGCACCTTGGAAGAACTGAAAATTTTCAGGTCCCTAGAAGTATCTCTGAAAACAGCTGTACAAACCCCCAAAGCTTGGGACAGTACATTCTCCACATTGGAAACAGAGTTTTACCTTAACAAAGAGTTTAAAACTCAAGTAATTGGCTGGGATCATCACAAAAAGAATCAGACTATATTATCTTACTTTGGTGACAAAGAAGATCAAAACATACAACCAGAAGAAGACAACGAAGCCAAAGCTCCTACATCCAAAACCTCCAAGAAAAATATGAATCAGTCCTAGGCCTTGGAAGAGCTCAAAAGGGATTTTGAGAAGCAAGTAAGAGAAGTAGAGGAAAAACTGAGAGTGATGCAAGAAAATCATGAAAAACAAGTCAACAGTTTGCTAAAGGAGACCCAAAAAAATACTGAAGAAAATAACACCTGAAAAAATAGCCTAACCCAAATGGCAAAAGAGGTCCAAAAAGCCAATGAGGAGAAGAATGCCCTAAAAACCAAAATTGGCCAAATGGAAAAGGAAGTCCAAAACATTACTGAAGAAAATACTTCTTTAAAAATTAGAATATAGCAATTGGAAGCTAGTGACTTTATGAGAAATCAAGACACTGTAAAACAAATCCAGAAGAATGAAAAATTAGAAAACAATGTGAAATATCTCATTGGAAAAACAACTGACCTAGAAAATAGATCCAGGAGAGAGAATTTAAAAATTATTGGACTACCTGAAAGTCATGATCAAAAAAAGAGCCTAGACATCATCTTTCAAGAAATTATCCAGGAAAACTGCCCTGATATTTTGGAACCAGAGGGCAAAATAGAAATTGAAAGAATCCACTGATCACCTCCTGAAAGAGTTCCCCAAAGGAAAACTCATAGAAATATTGTAGCCAGATTCCAGAGTTCCCAGGTCAAGGAGAAAATATTACAAGAAGCCAGAAAGAAACAATTCAACTAATTCATTGATCTCCTCTTTTTCTATTTTATTCATGTGAGCATTTAGAGATATAAAACTTCCCCTAAGAACTACTTTCACTGTATCCCATAAGTATGTTGCCTCATTATTGTCTTTCTCTTGAATGAAATTATTGATTGTTTCTATGATTTGCTGTTTGACCCATTCTTTTTTTAGGATTAGATTATTTAGTTTCTAATTATTTTGTAGTCTACCTTTCCGTGGTCCTTTAGTACATATAATTTTTATTTCATCGTGATCTGAAAAAGATGCATTTAACATTTCTACCTTTCTGCATTGGATTGTGAGGTTTTTATGCCCTAGTACATGGTCAATTTTTGTGTATGTGTCCTGTACCACCAAGAAAAAAGTATATTCCTTTCTATCCCCTTTCAATTTTCTCCAGAGGTCTACCATACCTAACTTTTCTAATATTCTATTCACCTCCTTAACTTATTTCTTGTTTATTTTGTGGTTAGATTTATCTAGTTGTGAGAGGGGGAGGTTGAGGTCCCCCACTAGTTTAGTTTTGCTATCTATTTCTTCCTGTAACTCCTGAACTTCTCTGAGAATTTGGATGCTTTACCATTTGGTGCATATATGTTTAGCAATGATATTATTTCATTGTCTATGGTGCCTTTTAGCAGGATATAATTTCCTTCCCTATCTCTTTTGATAAGATTTATTTTTGCATTTGCTTTGTCTGAGATCAGAATTGCTACCTTTGCTTTTTTGTTTTGTTTTGTTTTTTCTTCAGCTGAAGCACTCATAATATATTCTACTTCAGTCTTTTACCTTTACCCTGTGTGTGTCTCTCTGTTTCAAATGTGTTTCCTGTAAACAATGTATTGTAGAATTATGGTTTTTAATCCATTCTGCTATCTGTTTCCATTTTATGGGAAAGTTAATCCCATTCACATTCACAGTTATGATTACTATCACTGTCTTTCCATCCTATTTCCCCCTGTTTGTGCTTTTCTTTCTTCTTTCTCCCTTTCTCTCCTCAAAAGTGTTTTGCTTTTGACTACTGCCTCCCTCAGTCCCAACTCCCTTCTGTTAGCTGCCTCCCTTTTCTTCTCCTTTACCCTTACTACTTCTTCCCTCCCTTCTAACCCCCCTCCCATTTTCCCTTCTACTGCCTATAAGGTGAGTTAGATTTCTGGTTGTTTTTTTTAGGTAATTGGGGTTAAGTGACTTGCCCAGGGTCACACAGCTAGTAAATGTCAAGTGTTTGGTCCAAGGCCGGATTTGAACTCAGGTCCTCCTGTCTTCAGGGCCAGTGCTCTATCCACTGTGCCACCTAGCTGTCCTGCAAGTTAGATTTCTATACCTAATGGATTATGTTATTCCCTCCTTGAGCCAAATCTGATGAAAATAAGGTTCAAACAATGCTCATCTTCCTCTCTTCTTTCCCTCTATTGTAATGGGGTTTTGTACCTTTTCCTGTAACTTAATTTACCCTTGTCTGCCTCCTCCTTTCCTTTTCTCCAGGTACATTCCCTTAGTTAGATCAGATTAAACCATTTGCTTAGATCCATTTATCGCACTTGATTAGATTTTTTTTTGTTATCATTACATCCAAGTCAACTTATACCCACCCCCTCTATGTATACTCATTTAAAGTGATGATTTCCTGAAAGATGCTGTCCAGGCTATTTTTTTTTTATCTTGATTTTCAGGTAAAAAATAATTTTCAAATTGTCTCTCTTGGATCTATTTTCCCAGTCAGTTGTTTTACCAATGAGGTATTTTACATTTTCATGTATTTTTTCCTTCTTTTGTTTCTGTTTGACTGATTCTCGCTCTCTCATAGAGTCATTAGCTTCCATTTGCCCAATTCTAATTTTTAACAAATTGTTTTCTTCTATTAAATTTTGTACCTTCTTTTCCATTTGGTTCATTTTATTTTTTAAGGAGTTCTTCTCCTCAGTGAGTTTTTGTGTTTCCTTTTCTATTTGGACAATTTTGCTTTTTAAGGAGTTGTTTTCTTCAGTATACTTTTTTTTTTCCATTTGGCCAATTTGTATTTTATAAGGGCTTGTTTTCTACAGTTAATTTTTGTCCTTCCTTTTCCAAGCTATTGACTATCTCTTGCATACCTTTCACTTCTTTTCCCAATTTTTCTTCTACCTCTCTTATTTGACTTTAAAAATCCTTCTTGAGCACTTCTTAGAAGGCTTTTTGGGCTTCAGACCATTTCAAAATCCCTTTTGAGGTTCCAGATGTGGGTTTGTTGACAATGTTGTCCTCCTCAGAATTTCTGTATTGATCTTCACTGTTGCCATAATAAGATTCTGTAGTATGTTTCTTTTTGTTCGTATTTGCTTATTTTCTGGCCTTTAAAAAGATTGAGCTCTTCTGGTGGGGAGAAGAGGGCACCGATCTAAGCTTCTTGTGCTTGGGAGCCTGGGAACTGGTCACTGGCTTTGTGTGCTGGTGCCTCTGATGCTGGCAGATGGAGGCTCTAGGGTTCTGGCAGGTTACCAGGTATTGGGCTGGAATCAGCAACACTGGAACTCTAGGGGTAGGCTTGGGTAGTTTGGCCCCTGGAAGTTGCCTGCTCACCTGGGCCTTTCCTTTCCTTCTTTTCACTTTCTTTGGCTCCTTTCAGATGGGCATTTCACTGCTGCTGCAGGATGTTTCTCTCCCTAGGACACTTGGAGCACTTCCCAGAGTTTTGCTGAGACACTGGGAGACTTGACTGCTGTAGAATACCAAGGCACATGGTGATTTTTCTGAACAGGTTTCCACTGGTTTCTCTGCCAGTACTGAGGCACTCAGGGATCCTGGTGTTGTTACTTGCCTGCTCCACCACCTGGGGTTCAGAAACTCCCCCCGTATGCTGAGGTGGGGCTTTCAGCTAGCTTGCTGGGATGCCTCCCATTCTGTACTGCTCCCCTTTCCCCAGAACAAGAGGGACCTTTCTCGTTAATCCCTCAAGCTTCCTGGCCTACAGAACTGCTGCACCCTTCTTTCTTCTGATTCAGCTGTCCCAGGGTTTTCCTGGGGTGATATTTTCTTGGCTTTCCAAGGCTAATAAGGGACAATAAGAGCAATTTACTTCTTACTCCACCATCTTGGCTCCAAGAAACGGAACTCCCCAGACCATTGTATTCTTGAGAAGAGCTATGTATGTAATAATTAATAACCACACAATACAACTCATATCTCTATAGGCATTCAATGTATACAATGTACTCTCCTTATAATAACCCTGTGAGGTATACAGGGCAGACAATATTATTTTCACTTTATAAATAATTCAAATGAAATTCTGAAAGGTTATATGTCTTTTACTTGATCATATGAGGTGAGAGTTGAATTTGGATCATATAGATTCCATTTTAAGTATGTCATCTCCACTATGTTATGGTGAGTTCAAATTCGGCCTCAGCTGACACCAGTTGTGTGACCCTGGGCAAGTCACTTAACCCCAATTGCCTAAAAAACAAACAAACAAATGAAATGTAGGAGAATTGTTTTTCACCATGACCCTTCAAATATAGCACTTAAAGCCCTAGAGACTCCTAAGAGCAGATTCCCCATGGGTGAGATCATTCTACCTCTCCTGATTTGACATGGGGTCTTGTCTGACTCTCAGATGAAGAACTCGTTTACTCTTGGGTGTTCTTTGGTATATATATTCTCATCTGAATAACTACTTTTATGTCTTTTTGATACTCCCCCTGATAAAGACACAGGTTAGCTATTTGTGGTGCTCTTTTTGTGTAACCAGCATTTGGTGGAACAGGGCCAAGATGATGAAAAAAAGGGTAAGGACTACCCTTCCTTTTCAGAGCTTTCCAGGAAGGAACTTTCATTCTTAATTTAGAATGCTACCACAAGAATAGACATATTTGGGGCAGCTAGGTGGCACAGTGGATAGAGTACTGACCCTGGATTCAGGAGGACCTGAGTTTAAATCTGGCCACTCTAGCTGTGTGACCCTGGGCAAGTCACTTAACCCCATTGCCTAGCCCCCCAAAAAAGAATAGACATATTTTAGGTTTGTAGATAAATATGTTTATCTACCACCTGGAGTTCAGGAACTCCCTCTGGTATGCTGAGGTGGGGCTTTCAGCTAGCTTGCTGGGACACCTCCCGTTCTATACTGTTCCCCTTCCCCCAAAGCAAGAGGGGCCTTTCCCATAAATCCCTCAAACTTCCTGGCCTACAGAACTGCTGCACTCCTTCTTTCTTCTGATTCAGCTGAGAGTCTGAAAGTCAGACAAGACCTCATGTCAAATAGAAATAGAAAAAGGAAAGAGCAAGTGTTGAGGTATGACCCTCTTACTTTTCCATTTGAAGGGAAAAAAATGGTCTTCCTTGGAGAGAGATGGGACAGATCTCAGATAGGTTTTGAGCCATGAACCATGTGTATATATTTAGACAATTTTGTACATGCATATCTTACAATTAATAAGAGTGCTAAAAATTTAAACAGTTTGGAGGGTTTAAACGGGTTTTGGTCTCTTAAAGTAATGACTTTCATTTAGGCATATACAAAGGTTAGTGTTAGACAATGTCTGGCATTTGTAAATAATCATAAAACATAGGAATTAGCACAAATGTTATATTTACATATTACTTCAGTTTTAAAATATATATTGTCTTATGAGTCTCACAATGGTGTTATTAGTGAGGTGCAACTATTAGACTAAAAGGTTAACTCCTTGGTGAGTGTAACTACCCTAGTGTCATCGTAATTTCCTCATAATCTGAACTCATTCTTTTTCCATCATGACATCATGATCCCTGATCCTCAAATCCACAGGATTAAATCATTTATTGTTTATGAATACATAATTAACAAAGTCTGGCAGTACAGAAAACTCAAATAAACAATGTTTAAAATAGCAGACCAATAATATTGAAGCTTGGATTGGTTTGACCTCTTTCTGAGAATTCTGAAAGGGATAGAAGGATACAAGAGTGGGCATATTAAAAAAAATAGTCAATGAATGCTTACTTAGCAAAGCACTCTGAGGATAGAAATAAAGAAAGCTAGAATCTGGTAAGCTATCACTGAGACTAATGTGTAGTTTACCCCTGATCTGGTTCATGCTTTTTACCACCTCCAAATGACTCTGGTCTGCTTCTGATTCTGCCAATATGTGTATCTGCTTTTGTTTTCTGCCTTCATAAATGACTCCACAAAGAGATTTCATTTCATTTTATGATTATATCCTCCCTGCTTTGGTCTCATGGAACAACGCACTCATGTTCTGCATCCTTGGGGGCACAGCTAAAAAAAGCCAGAGACTCTGGTGTGACTGTTCCTTTCTCCTCCTGCAGACACTTTCAAAAGAAGTGTCTTCATGCCAAAAGAAACAGAAATAATTCTGGAAAATTTGTGGTTGCACATATCTCTCAACCTACCTGGTCACCAGGAATCCCATCACTCCAGACTTCCCAGGTCTTATCTGGGTTATAGTATTCCCATTTTATGCAGTAGAAAATTTAGGCTTAGAGACATTGTTACATTTTTAGGATCACACAACTCTTAAATAACCTAGAGTAGACTTCTAAAGCTGGGCTCCCTGACTTTGGTCCAGCAGTCTGTGCCACATTTGCACTATGTTTAATGAACTAAACTGCAAACAATAAGCAATAGACAGCAGTTAGGTGGGAAAGGACAAGAATCTCAAAGAAACAAGGTAGAGGGAGACCTGGATGTTATAGGACAACCTTTAACACAGAGGACTCACCTTTCTCAGAAGCTAGTGTTACTGTGGCATTGCAAATTGCATAACAAATAGAAAATATTGATTATAAATGTTGAACAACCTATGCCTTTTGTTTCGAGCCAGTTCCAAATGCAGGGGAAAAACATATTTTTCTCTTTAAATGGCTCTAATAACATTTTTTTAAATGATGGAAGGCATAATGTTCTACTATATATCTGAATTAAAAAATAGATAAAAATATCTATCCATTATAGAATATTGGGTTAGCACAACATTTGAATTGAACCTCCTAATTGAACTCAGAGGTGTAAAGGATCGATAGTTTATTGGTCTCTACTTTATTTTTCCCCTCAGTTATTCAGAAACTAGGTACTAGAATCACTCTCTCTAAGTTTCCTATTCTCCCTCCTCTCTCCCTTCTTTCTTCCCCTCTATCCTCTCTCTTCTCTTACTCCTTTCTTTTCCCTCTCCTTCCTCTCCATCCACTATCCCCAGTTTCTCCCCTCTTCTTTTTCTTTTCTCTTCCTCTCTCTACTCTTCCGTCTTTTCTCTCTCTCTTTCAGCAGGTGGTAATTGTTGAAAACAGGCAGGCATCTTCCTGCCTGCTCCTTTGCTCATCCAAGTCACATCTGCTTCTTGCAACATGCCAAGTCTCCATCTCCCCCTCTACATCCACAGCTAATATTCAGCCTTAGCCCCTTCAAATTGAACCAGCCCCTCATTTTGCTTTCTGTGTCACCTGCTGCAGTAATTGCTGGCCCTATCAGGCTTTTATTAGTTAGGAAGAAGCCTGGGGTTATGCCCATAGAGGGGAAAGAGTAAGAAATGTATTCTGGAAAGGAAGGATTAGAATCCTCAGAGTAGCCTGGAAAGAAAGACATTTGGAGAGCCTTTCTCCCCCAAATCATTGTGGGTATCAACCTCATTATAAAGACCTTGAGGAGTTGAGAACAGTGGTGGGTTGCATTACGGCCCAGCAGGCAGTGTTTGACTAGCTTATGGCTCTGAAAGGAGGATAAAATGGGGTAAGGGGAATTCTTCAGAAATGGTGAGTTTCAATATTTTGTCTTTGAACATTTAGTGTGAAGAGGAGGACTCACATGGCAACCAAATGTGATTTTGCTGCTTAACTGAGTCTCCACAGATTGCATTGTACCTACTGTCTTAATTAGGCACCTAGCTCTGCACTGAAAAGATAGCACAGCAGTGCTGCTCTGTGTTTATATATTCTACTTAGTCCCCTTTGGGTACTAAGAGCTGTTTTTGATACTAAAATTGATTTGTGTCTTTTTTTTTACCTTGGTTATAGAATAACGTGAGCTATCTGCAGCTGTACCTCTCTCCAGAGCCCAGGCCTTGCCTCACTAGTCACATGCCTCTTCCATTTGCAGGATCAGGGATAAAACAAAACAAACAAACAAAAAAACTCAACCAAAAATTGAGATTTCACTGTCTTACCAAATTTCCATAAAACTAGATGGCCAGATGGTAAAAAGCATTCACACACAACCTTGTTGCAAAAATAAAAGAATAAATAAATTCATGGATATATAGATACATAGATAAATAGATAAATGAAAGGATGAATAAATAAAATTTTAAAATTAATCACCAGGTGAAAGTAAGTGAGGTTTTCCCATCCACTTAAAAATGTGGCAAAGAAATACTGCTTCCTCCCAAGAGGCGAAACAATGTTATAGTTATTGTACCTTACTAAGAGATGAAATCTTATATTCTACTCAATTCTTTAGATGAGAAATGGAATAAAATTAACTCATTTTTGACGTTATTTTAATCTTATGTCCTTCTACATGTTTTGAAGCCCAATTGTTCTTTGGTGGCTGGGTCATGCTCTTACCTTAATTACTATTACTTAAATTATTATGTAATGAGAAAAATTCACAATTTCAGATTGCTTAAGAGGGTGTCAGACTTCTAACATGTATTCAAAGCAGTGGTTTTCTCCTTTGACTTTCAGAGATTACATTGCAGTTCACATTGTCAGTCATTTGCAGAAAGCAGAAGAGAATTCTCAGGTTGGGTGTTCAAAATGAATACATTGTGCCCATTTAAAGTTCTCCAAATGCTATTAGAGAGAGCCATTCTTTCTTGACAAGTTTGAGACATGTTACTGTGTGAAAGCAAAGAGGACTGATAACAGCGGGTAAACATCAACTAATCATTTCCAGAAGAGCTAAATTATAATGACAGAGAGCAAAAGCAGTCTAAATATAGTTCAAGACAATTTGATATTGTTTCTTCCTAGGTTTTAGAGTTTCATTCATCCAAAGTAATTCAGGGCTTCCGAAGTTTTCAGATGAAGAGTAGTGTAATCCACTTTAGAAATTAATAATAGAGGACAAAGCCATCCTTCACAATAAGCTTCATGGATATTTTTTGTGTGTGTTTGTACTTAAAATAATGTTTAAAAATGAATCGAAAAGACTTTTATGAAAAGCACTGCATAATGATTAGGTGTTGTGGTTGTTTACTGCTTTCTCTAGGCAAAGTTTGCATGCCTATAAGTTGGAGAGCAAAACAATATACTGAAAGTGTGAAAAAAATCAGTAATGAGATTCAAATGAATTATCAATATATGCTGGTCAGGAATAGAGGTGACAGAATAGTAACATAGCCCAATGTGAAAGTTATTTGAGCTGTCCTATTATTTACTCTCAGGTAGATTAAGAGATAGGTAGAATAGAGTATTTCATCAAACCAATTTCTTTAAAATTAATACTCTTGGCAATGGGAAGAGGGGCTCTTATCTTTGAGGATAAACAAGATCACCTAAATATGTATCTATGTATTGAAGTTGTGAAGTGCTTTACATATTATTTCATCTAAGTCTCACCACAGTCCTATAACATAGATATCCCAGGAATCATTGTTATTTTACAGAAGAAGAAAGTGAATCAGAGAGAGAGTAGGTGACTGGTCCATCATCATGGGATCATAGATCTCCTTCTAGATAGTACTTGAGAAGCCATCTAGCCTAGCATTTTTGAGATTAGGAAACTAAAACCCTGGGAAGATAATTCACTTTCTCAAAGTCATGCCACTGTGAAGTATTAGGAATACTCTGAATCCAGATCTTCCTGAGTCCAAGTCAAATACCCTATCAACTAGGCCATGATGATCCTTCTCTGTGGATTTTATTTGGATACTTTTTTTTTCAATCATATTGATTTCCAAATATCTCCCCACACAGTGAGTCATCTTTTGTGTCAAAGGTTAAAAAAAGAAAGAGGCCAAAGTAAAACCAACCAACTTACCATCTGAAAGCATAAGCAATATTCCACATCCATAGTCCCCCACTTTTGGAAAGAAGAGAGGAAGATATATTTTCTCAAATCTTCTCCAGAACCAAACAATATTCAGTTGTAATTCATGCTTCCCACTTAAATTGCTGTAGTCATTGCGTATATTGTTTTCCTAGTTCTGCTTATTTCAGTCTGTATTAGTTCATATGAACCGCATCATATTTCTCTGATATCAGTTATCATTTTTACAGTAAAGTAGTGATAATTCTATTACATATATTTAGCAAGTTCTTTTTAACTACTTCTCCCCACAACTGATTGACATCTACTTTGTTTCTAGTTCCTTGCTGTGACAAAAATTGTTATTCTGAATATTTTTATGTATATGTGATCTTGTTTTCTGTCTTTAAACTCCTTGGGTGCATCATATTGCTTGCCTTCTCAATGAGTGAGGGAGGGGCTAGAAAAAAGGAGATAATTTGGAACTCAAAATAGAAAAAAAAAAAGAATGTTAAACTTTTTAGGGCATACAGCTACCAATGGGATCCCAGGATAGAATAGATGTTTTATTCACTTTTTAATCATAGTTTCAAATTTCTTTCTAGAATTCATAGTTCTGTCAATAACATATTAACATGCCCATCTTCCTACAAGTTATCTTAAAAAAAAAAAAAACTTTGCCAAATTGCTCAATGTGTGGTAAAACCTCAGAGTTTTTTTTTTTTAATTTATATTTACTTCATATTATACATGATTTAGGGAAATTTTCACTCAGTTGTTAATAGTTTATGATCTTTTTGAGAACTATTTGTTCATATGCTTTATCACTTATCTTTTTGTGACTCACTCTGGATCTTATATATTTGTGTTAATTTCCTATATATTTGAAGCAAGGATCTTTTTTCCCTCAGTATATCATCACCATTATTATTCTATTAATTGCACTCACGTAAAAATATTTTTAATTTTATGTAATTGCAAATATTTACTTTTTTTTCTTTTGTGATACCATCTATCACGTTTGGGGTTGAGAATTATCATTCAAGATCAACTTCCTGGAGACAAGATGGTGAAGTTAGCAGTAAATTGCTATAACTCTCACATACTCAACTCCAAACAACCAAACATAAAGCCCCCAAACAAATTCTGGAACTGCAGAACCATCAAAAAGATGGGGTGAAACAATCTTTTTAGCCAAGCAACTTGGAGGACCAAAAAGAAAGGTCCATCTCACTCACGTGAAAGGGAAGTGCAGTCCTTGATGGGAAGTGTCACAGCAAGCCAGCAGTAAGCCCCACCTCAGCAAGCCAGCAGGAGATCTGAGCCTTAGTGTGGTGGAGCAAGCAAACGCCAACACCAGGACCCCACACGTTACTTAACATACCCAGGGGAATAGGCAGACTTTAGTACTATGCTTCAGTGTAGTCCCTGGTAAACAGGCATCTTCCCGCAGCCAGACCTCCATGTGCTATAGCACAGTCCCAGGCAAACAGGTAGATGCCAACCCTACTGGTGCCTAAGCAAACAGGCAGCCACCAGCCAGCCCCAGCACCACCACACTTCAGCGTAGCCCTGGGGAAATACAGAAACACTCCACTGGGCCTCAGCACACACTAGACACCACCATTAGGACTCCAGCTCAGCACTAGGTAATCTCCCAGACCCCTACCACCTTTAACAATGAAAGCCACACCCCCCATACCACCTCTTCCTCTTAGCACCAGACACAAAGGTCCCCCTTGAGCCTCAGGGCAACATTAATTCAGAACCAGGTAAACAGCCAGGGCCTGCATCCACTAGCACAAGGAGCCAGAGACAGTGCCCCTTCTACCATGAGAGGAGAGCTCAAATTTAAAAGAAAGGAAAAGGCAACAGCCCACAAAAAGAGAGCAGAAAACAACAACTAAAAAAGAATCTGACCATAAGAAGTTATTATGGTGACAGGGAAGACCAAGACACAAATTCAGACGAGGACAACAATGACAAAATACCTATGGGCAAAACCCCAAAGAAAAATGGGAAGTGATCTCATGGAGGAGCTGAAAAAAAGAGTTTAAAAATCATATAAGAGAGGCAGAAGAAAAATTGGGAAAAGAAATGAGAGTAATGAAAGAAATTATGGAAAAAAGTCAACAGCCTGGAAAACTGCTTAAAAAGTAGAATCAGCCAAATGGAAAAGGAGATACAGAAATCCACTGAAGAAAACAGCTCCTGAAAGAGTACAATTGGAGGGGCAGCTAGGTGGCACAGTGGATAGAGCACCAGACCTGTAGTCAGGAGAACCTGAGTTCAAGTCCGGCCTCAGACACATGATACTCACTAGCTGTGTGACCCTGGGCAAGTCACTTAACCCCAATTGCCTAAAAAAAAAAAAAGAGTACAATTGACCAAATGGAAAAGAAATTACAAAAGCTAATTGAGGAAAACAACAACTTAAAAGTTAGAATTGGGCAAATGGAAGCTAATGACTCTATAAGATATCAAATGGAAGAAAATGTAGAATACTTCATGGGAAAAACAACTGACCTGGAAAATAGATCCAAGAGAGACAATATCGGAATCACTGGTCTATGTGAAAGTCATAATGAAAAGGAGTTCCCGGACAAGAGGTTGTCAAGGAAAACTGCCTTGATGTCCTGAAACCAGAGGGTAAAATAGGCATTGAAAAAACCTACCAATCACCACAGGAAAGAGATCCCAAAATAAAAACTCCAAGGAACATTGTAGCCAAATTTCAGAACTATCAAGTCAAGGAAAAAGTACTACAAGTGGCCAGAAAGAAATAATTCAAATACCTGGGAGTCATAATCAGCTGCAACATTCAAGAATTGGAATCCAGTCATGAAACATGGTATTTAGAGGGCAAAGGAGCTGGGGGTGGTGAACCTGTGGCATCGAGGCCACATGTGGCCCTCTAGATCCTCAAGTGTGCCCCTTTGACTGAATCCAAACTTCATAGAACAAATCACCCAAATAAAAGGATTTGTTCAGTAAAACTTGGACTCAGTCATAAGGCCATACCCAAGGACCTAGAAGACCACTTGTGGCCTCTAGGCTGCAGGTTCCTCACCCTTGACTACAACCAAAAATCACTTACCAGCAAAATTAAACCTAATACATCAAGGGAAAAAATGGTCATTCAACAAAATAGAAGAATTTCAAGCCTTCATATGGAGAGGACCAGAACTAAACAACAATTTGACCTCCAGCATCAAGAGCCAAGAGAAGCATAAGCAGGTAAAAAGATAAAAGAAAACATAAAAGATTTAGTATAGCTAAATCATTTACATCTCTATGTGGTAATATGACACTTGTTAACTGTAAAAAAAATTATATCGTTAACAGTACAGACAGAAAGAATCTACACAGACAGAGGGTATGGGTATAAGGTGAATTTGAGGAAATGACATAAAAAAAGAATTAGAGGAGTACACTGGGTGCAGAAGGAAGGAAGAGGTAGAATGTGGTAAATTATCCCACGTGAAGAGGCAAGAAATACCTGGTACAGTAGAGGGGAAGATGGGAGGATGGGCGATGAGCATCGAACCTTATTCTCAACAGTATTGATTCAAAGAGGGAATAACATACACAATCAGTTGAATATAGAAATCTATCTTACCTGACAGGGAAGTAGAAGGGGAGGATTAAGTAAAGGAGAGGTGGGGACTGACAGAAGGGAGGGCAGATGAAGGGAGATGGTAGACAGAAGCAAAACACTGGTGAGATGGGAAAGGCTGAAAGGAGAGAGAGGACAAACAGAAGGAAGAATAGGTTAAAGGGAGATACAAAGGTAGTAATCATAACTGTGAATGTGAACAGGATGAACTGTCCCATAAAATGAAAGTGGATAGCAGAGTGGATCAAAAATGACAATCCTGCAATTTGTTGCTTACAAGAAGCACACTTGAGGCAAAGAGACACACACAGAGTAAAGGTAAGGGGCTGGAGCAGAATCTATTATGCTTCAGTTGAAGCAAAAAAAAAAAGCATGGGTCGCAATCTTGATCTTAGACAAAGTAAAAACAAAAATAGACCTAATTAGAAGAGATGAGGAAGAAAACTACATCTTGCTAATAGGTACCATAGACAATGAAATAATCAAATTAGAATAGCAAGGAATAGTCTACCTGTCAGATCTATATGACTAAACAAGAATTAGAGAGCATTACAAAATGTAGAACAGATAATTTTGATCATATTAAATTGAAAAGCTTTTGTACAGACAAAACCGTGGCAACCAATATTAAAAGGAAAGCACAGTGCTGAGAAATAATCTTTACAGCATGTGTCCCTGATAAAATCCTCATTTCTCAAATATATATATGGAACTGGGTCAAATTTATGAGAATACAAGCCATTCCCCAATTGATAAATGATCAAAGGATATGAACAGGCAGTCTTCAGAAAAAGAAATCAAAGATAGCTATAGACATATGAAGAAGTGCTCTAAAGCCCTTTTCCTTAGAGAAATGTAAATTCAAACAACTCTGAAATATCACCTCATACTATTCAGATTGGTTAGTAAGATGAAAAAGGAAAATGATAAGTGTTGGAGAGGATGTGGGAAAATTGGACACTACTGCATTGTTGGTGCAGTTGTGAACTGATTCAACCATTCTGGAGAACAATTTGGAAATATGCCCAAAGGGCAACCAAACTGTACATACTGTTTGATCCAGCAATAACACTATTAAGTCTATGTCCCAAAGAGATCATAAAAAAAGGGAAAAGGACCTACATGTACAACAATATTCATAGCAATCCTCTTCATGTGGATAAAATATTGGAAATTGAGGGGATGCCCATCAATTGGGGAATGGCTGAACAAGCTGTGATATATGAATGTAATGGAACCATTGTGCAATAAGAAATGATAATCAGGCATATTTCAGAAAAACCTGGAAAGACTTGTACAAACTAATGCAAAGTGAAATGAGAAAAACCAGGAAAACACTGTGCTCAGGATCTGTAACATCATGTGATGATCATCTATAAATGACTCAGCTCTTCTCAGCAATGCAATGATTCAAGACAAGTACAAAGGACTTATAAAGTAAATGCCATCCACATCCAGATAAAGAACTGATGAACTCTGAATGTGATCGAAGCATATTTTTTTCACTTCGTTCACTTTTGTGTTTTTTTTTCTTTTGATCTGTTTCTTCTTCCACAACTATGATAAACATGGAAATATGATTTACATGATAACACATGTATAACCTATATAAAACTGCTTACCATTTTCAGAAGAGGGGAGGGGAGGACGGGAGGAAGAAACATTTGTTACTCAAAATATTGTAAAAATGTATGATAATTTTTTTCTTGATATGTACTTGGGGAAAATACTATTTAAAGCAAAAAAAAAATAAGAATTATCTTTTAAGATGGTTATTAAAGTTACCTCTATTTCTCCTATTTTTTCTAAATTACAGGACCTTTTATATTTAATCAAGTATGACTTTTGATATTTTCTTGGTATAAAGAATAAGATGTTGACCCCCGTTTTTTTGCCTACCTGTTTACTAGTTTTTCCAGACATTTTGACAAAATAGGTATTCCTTCCCCATATAGCTTATATTCTTAGCTTTATCAAACACAAGTTTACTGATTTTGAATGTTTATGATTTTTATTTATCTAGTCAATTCTATCATTTATTTTTATTTTTTAACTAGGGCCAAATAGTTTTGATACTTGTCTCTTTATGATATAATTTGTGCTATAGAAGTGTTATTCTGCTTTCATTCTTACTTTTTCCTGTTGTTTTCTGAGATTCTAGAGCAGGTTTTCATAAGTCTGGTGAAGCTTATGGGCTCTTTTTTAGAATGTTTTTAAACACATTAAATAAAATGCAAAGGGTTACTAAAGAAACTGATTATATTTTCAAAATATTAAATGATCAAATTCATAGACCTCAGGTTAAGAATCACTGTTTTAGATTTTCCAGAACTTCCGTTTTTCATGATGAATTGTGATATTTCATTTAGCTCTATAAATTATCTTCTTGGTAAGTTACTTGATACAACAATAAAGCTGTTAATTAATTTAGGTAACATTAATTTTTTATTATATCATTTCAATACCACCGGGACTCACCAAGATCCCACCAATTTCTTTTCTGTTATTACTCAGGAATACCTCAAATACCTCTCTTTTCTTGAAGATGTATGTATTTCATTGAAGTTTAGTCTTGGCTTTGGAAGATACATTATTTTAGTTTGCAACTTGAACTGACTTGCTTTTTGGAATATCTTTATCTTTTTTTTCTCTGTTTTTGTGTGACTCTTGATTAATCCTGGATTAAGTTGGCATTCTTTTATATATAAAAGTCCTTTCCTGGTGTTTAAAAACGTAATGTTTTGAACTGAAATTTTAAAATTTAAGTAGTAAATTCTTTGGAATTTCCAGTGTGAGAGTCCCATTCCCTCTAACTCCCCTCCTCCCCATGACAACCTATGGACTTGATAAATAAGTATTTTGCTGTATACATTTTAAAATTCTTACCAGTTTTCTGCTATTCTTTTTACAATTCTTTTTAATAGTCATATTATTTCATTTGTTAATGTTCTTTCAGTAAATATGTAATTCTTAATTTATCTTTGTGCATCCTGTCTTCAATGTCATTTACTTTGGTTTGTATGGAGTCAATTGATTCCTTCTTTTTTGTTTTTGTTTTTGCCTTTTGCTTCCCTTCTACAATTTTTTCACCTTTTGTATTTTTTGTGTCCCAAACCTGTAATTTTCTCTTCCAGTTTCTCTTTTTCTTTGAGAAGACACTCCAACAACTGCTCTAAGTCCTGTATCCTATTGCTTGTCTTTTTAATTTTTGCCTTGAGAGTTCTGCTTTCTAACTTAATTTATTTCTGATACCTTCTCTTAAATGTTTTTTTTTTCTATTTTGAACTATTATGGACAATATTGTTGTTCTTCCATGGTCTCTGTAGATTTCTCAGTACTCTCTTTTTGAACATGAAATTTTTGTTTCTTTACCCTCATACTATAATGGAATTCGTATTCTGACTTTTCTTTGTATTTTTACTCATTTTTATTTTTGTATTTATGAATTTCTGTAATCTAGGTTTATACTCAGCTGTTTTCCACTGGAGGTGTTTTTTTTTTTCTTTTAGCCTTTTTTTTTCTTTCACTGACTTTTGGTTTCCAGTTTAGTTATTTGCCTTCTAAAATCCTTTTGAAAAGTTCTCATATTCCTCAAATAAGTGGAGAGGCCCAGCCATCTCAGTTCAATTTAAATTTTGTGGCAAGAAGACACCCCACCAACTTTCTATTCATCTGGCATGAAACTCTTAAGTGAAGGCTTTTTAACCAAGATGCAACCACTCTACTTTAGGTTCTTATCAACTCACACCAAGACTAATACCCTACCCCCACCTACACTTTCTGCTTTAAGTCTTTCCCTAATCCAAACCTTTCTCTACATACAGGCACCAAAGTGATTTGCCTAAGCCTCAGATTAGACCATGTCACCCTCCCCCTACTCCAAATCAATAAATTCCAGTGACTCTATCTAGTCTCTAAGACAATTAAAAAAAAAACTATCATTTAAAATTCTTCACAACCTGGCCTTATTCTACCTTTTCTGCCTTATTACACATTATTCCCTTCCACACAATTAACAATGCAGAAAAAAAATCCCAACATCAGGACTTCTTGTTTTTCCTCCTCTATGATATATTAGCTTCCATCACTGTCCCTTTGCACTGCTATCCCACATCCCTGGAAAATACTCACTCTTCATCTCTACCTCTTGGAAATACTTGATTTGCTTTTATCTCTCCCCCTACCCAGTAGCTACTATCTTGCTTCTAATGCTAACTTGTCCCTGTCTTTATGTTTTGTTTATGCATATTTAAAAAGACAAGGCATGCATGTTGTATATCCCCATGGTGTGGTCCCTCATCTTCTTATGCAAAATATTTCCACCAACTTTCTGGGCTGCCATGCTCACCTTGACCTGCTCTAACACTAGCTGGTCAAGGTACCCGAAGAAGGAAACAGCTTCACTTAATATTCACTCAGGATTCTAGCAGTTAACACTGTTATGAGAACCTCAGCTTTCCCTACTTGCCACATGCTTCACATTTACATGAAATCAGTCATGATGTTCACTCCATTAATTCTTAAAAATAAAACATTAAAAATAAACAATGTTAATAATACAGGCATAATAATAAATAGTAATGATATATTTATCATTGCCTAAAAACAAGGGATATGCAAAAATAATCAATACAACATAGTCCACACATGAACTTCAGTCATACCCTTTCACCAAGGCACAAAATATCCATGGAGAAGAATGGCCATATAGTTTTAGAAATCTAGCAGGGGAACATGTGGATGAAGACTTATGTTCTGGGAAAAACTCACAACATTGGACTGCAGGCTTTGATGACCTTGGTGCTTTTAAGAACAATATACACTATACAAAGATATTTCTTTGCTAATTGTTCTGTTCCTTAGGCTCTCTTACCAGGAAAATTCACTCTTCTTGTACTCTGAAACTGATGAAGTGATGGCAAATCATCTTAACTCAAAACATTCCTTAAAATATTGAGTAAGTGTTGTATTATACGGAGAAGCAGTTCCCTTAAGCCAAAAAACTGATAAGCTCTTCATGTTTGCTATCTATGATAGATTGGGCAAACAAGTCTAGTCATCTCTTCACACAACACGGTGCTGTGACACCTGATCAACTTGAGCCTATACTTAGAGTGAAACAGCTACAAAGACCATCTTTATCCTCTGCTTTTCCTTCTCAAAGCAGAAGTGCAGAGGAGAGCAACCAGATACTTTTGAAAGGTTTCACTTGTCTTATAGTACAGATGGTGCTAAAGGACAATAACTGAAACTTCTTTGGAGTTCAGATTTTGTCTAATCTGAAAGCTCCCATCCTTCTCTTTAGCCAATCCCCAAATAATGCTTATCTTTACTCAGGAGGCTTCCAGAAGTAGCAGCTGAAGCCTCTCTGACAACATACTGCTCCTACTAGCATCTTCCCACTCATCTCCTCTTGTTATCTTAACTAACTAGTCCTCATCCCGCCATGTTCTTCAATACTCTCAATAACAAATCAGAACTTTTTAGTACTCAGTGACTCATTTTTTCCTTATGAATCCAAATTTCTTTACTTATAAAACTAACACATATTATTTTATCATCACATAGATTCCAAACAGTTATTTGACTTACTGCTTTGCAAGTTTTAACTTCTCAAGAGTCATAAGAAAACAAAGCAAATGACCTGAGGCATCACAATTACCTGCAGCCTCAGTCATTTTCTTATCTTCAAATAGGCTTTCTCAGTTCTTTACTCAGTCCTTTGAACATTATATCCTCATATTTTAACAGAAAAACTATTTCTTCATACCTGGATCTTAAACTGTACTTGCACACAAAAATTCTTTTTCTTCCACTTTTCACCTAAACTGTTCAAATACAAAAAAGACAATATTTTATATCCTTTATTGGTTGATTTCTCTCTTTTTATTATACAAAAGTTTACTTTCTGTCCCCAAAGTCCACATAAGAAATGAGTAGTACTTTATATAAGGCATAACATTGATAAAGTACAAGACATCTAGTGAAGGGCAACCAGAATGATGAACTGTCTTGATTATGTCACATGTGACTATCTGTTGGAGGAATTTAGACTGGGAAAGAAAAGACTTAAGAGTAGTTTAAGGGCTGTCATGAAGAGGAATTAGACTTTTTTTGATTGGCTACAGAAGGCTTAGAACTAAAAGCAGTGGGTAGAAATCTCAGAGTAAGAAACTTTGGCTTAAATAATGCAAAACTTCCTAACAGAGTTATCTGGAAGTAAATTGGTCTAGAGGTTAGTAAATTTCCCCCTCTCTGGAGATTAGCAAGAAAAAGCTTGATGACTTCTTGTCAGTTATGTTTTAGAAGACACTCTTTTTTAGACACAGACTAGGCCAGATGATTTGTAGATGTTGACATTTGACAGAATTTTGAGCCTTACAATACTTCAGTGTTGTCTGGACATTGTCCAGTTTGAAAAGGTCTTCCTAAAATAGAACAACTTGAACTGAACTCATAATTCAGAGATATGAGTCAGGGTAGACTAAGCCAAAATATTACCTACTCTCTGGACTCTGAACTTTTATTAATAAAGCCTCAGATTATATTTACTTTTTTAAAAAATGTGCTACAGTAAATTATTAATTCATATTTTGCTTTTTGTCTACTAAAATCTCCAGATATTTCTTCCCACAAAGTAATTTTTGTCTAGTCACATCTCCTTCATCCCGTACATGTACAGTGGGGATTTTTAACCCAATTGAGTCCTTTACATTTATTCATATTAAATGTAATCTTATGAAATCCAATTCCTCATTCTGACTTGTAGAGAAATTATTGGATCACTATATTAACATATAATATTTTACCTATCTCTATCAGCTTCTTGTTATTCATAAATTGAATGGCCATGCCATCTGTACTGCCATCCAAGCCTGATAAAAATGTTGAATAACCAAGGACAGCTTCTTGGAACACAGCTAGAAAACTCTAGCAAGGTCAAAGTGGTTCTGATTATTCAAGAAGTTTCTACATCCTCTCCCCCCCAACTCTCCTAGTCTCCTATCCACTTCCATCCATCTTGTCCACAAGGCTAAACCTAGGTTATACTATGTTAGGTGAGTAAACTTGTTAAAAAGAAAATGAGGCCATGAACCATTGTTGATGAATGCATGTTGGTGATCACTGTGTCCCCTTCATAAATGCTCCCAAATCATCAAAAACCAGGACGTGTCAGAAAATTTTTCAAGGGATCAAAATCAAACTCATTGGACTTCTTTATAATAAAAAAGTGGGACAAAATTTACCTCTACTCTCCATAATTTTTCAAAAAAAATAATGATGAGGATTCTACAAGATAAATCCTCGGAATTATTCATGCTCATAGGATCATAAATCTAGATTTCAATAATACCATAGAGGACATCTAGTTCAGGGCTTCTTAAACTTTTTCCGCTCACAACCGCTTTTCAACCAAGAAATTTTTATTGCCCCAGTATATAAAATAGGCACACAAATCAAACATTTACTTATGATAAATCATGAAGAAATTTGTTTTAAAACAATTCTTTTGTATACATATAATTTTACCATTTATTAAAGATGAAAGCAAATTCACACACTAGTGAGATGGATGTGTTTATTTTTACATAAAAATCAAATCCTGGTGGAATATTTGATATTGCCTGTTGTAGAGTATCTTCAATGTTTTTCAGAGTTTATCAATATTTTAATTTTATAATCATCAATGCTGAGAATCTGCTTTGCATAAATATGTAGTTCAAAATGGCAGCAGTATGTTTAGGGCCATTTCAGAAATTGTTGGAAATTCTGTCCTAATCTTAAGCCAAAATTCATTTAACAATTTTGTATGTACAGTAAAAACACTGTAATTCATAGCATACTGTAGTCTTGTATGTGAGCTGAGGTGTTTCTGGCAGTGTTCATTGGTGTTGTATGGTGTGATGTCATATGCAGTGCAAAGTGCACATGTTGTATGCTCAGAACCAAGACTGCAGTGAAGTTGCATAATGCAATATAGGCAAGCACTGCCAGAAACACCGCAGATTCATTACACATTTGGTTTTGAATTAATTTTTGGTTGTTGCACATTCAGAAACCTTTTACTATTGCCAATTTTTTCACAACTCCCACATTCAGTTACATGAACCATATGGGGTCATGACCCCATTAAGATTAAGAAGTACTGAATTCTAGTCAGCTACCTCATAATTTGGGAAGCTATGGAATAGAGACTGGAGTGGGGAAGGACTAGAAGTTGGGACTCCAAATAGGAGGTTATTGAGGTCCAAGTGAAAGGGGCTGAAGGACTAAATATGAGTGCAGAGAAAAAGACTGATTGAAGAGACATGGTGCAGGTAGAATCAATAAGACTTTGCACTGGATTACACAGGAGAAGATTGGAAAGAAAAGGGACTTAAAAATGATTATTTTGTTATGAATTGGGTAACTTGAAAGATGTAAGTAAGAAGTAATAAGGAAGTAAAGTAAATTAGAAAAATGGCTCAACTTAGGGGAGAAGATACAGATTATCATTTCAGAGATCTTGAGTTTGAGATGCCTATTGGCATGGACTTGGGTATATCTAATAGGAAATTGATAATGAAGTACTAGATTGGGGGAAAGAAATTAAATATATTTATACATTCAAACATATATATATTCAATATATTGATAATTTTCATTCATATTTATATAACATAAATATATACACATGTGCACATATGTGTATAGATTCTAAGTCATCTGCATGGAGATGATAATTGAATCTATGGCAACTGATGAACTAAGAGAGAGAGTGCAGAAAGATAAAGATTATTGAAGACAAAACCTACGAGGACACTCACAATTACAGAGCTGAATATGGATGCTGATTCATATAAGGAGATTGAGAAATAATAATCAGACAAGGAAAGAGAACCAGGAAGACAGTATTATCATGAAAACCAGGGAGGAGAGAATATCCAGAAGGAAGGGATGAACAATGGTACAAAATATTTCATAGATATCAAGCAAGATAATGACTGAGGTAGGCCATCAAATTTAGCAATTAAGAGATCATTGGGAACTTTCAAAAGAACAATTGAATTTCAGTGAAGTTAAAAGTCAGCTTACAGGGAATTTAGTCAGATGGTGGAGAAGTAAGATGAAAGGAAATTTCCCCTGATAAGCTATATATACATCATACCAAAAAATTAGAAACTTAAAAACAAAGATTTAGTTAAACAATGAGTCATGCTTGAAAGGCAATATGCCAGAGTGGATGTGGCATAGGACTTTGATTCAGGAATACTTGAGTAAAAATTCTACCAAATATACTTATTTATTACTTATGTGATCCTGGTCAAGTCACTTAATTTCTATGTACCTCATCTGTAAAATAAGGAGGCTGGGCTCAACAGACTCTAAGGTCTTTTCCAACTTTAATTCTATTATCCTAGATATTCCAGGTATAGAAGATGGCCTGTTCAATGGGGAGGGAAGTTGGAGTTAGAATGCTAACTTCTGAGAATAGAAAGTTGACCAATTTCATTGTAACATAAAATGCACAAAGAAGACAAATGTGCAGTAATTCTGGTAAGGCAGTCTCAAGACAGAATGGGAAAACTTTTAAATACTGACTTGAGAAGTTTGTGTTTGTCTAAGAGGCAACAAGGAGGGCTTTTAAGACAGAGATGCAGAGTGGTGAGATAATAATTTAAAATTTTCAATATTCATCAGTTTAGGGAGTTAGGCCCATAAAAGTCATACGGCTTATGACCAATTCTACTTAATTATTATTGACTGTTTCTACTTTCCTTTTTTAATTGGAGGAAACCAAAGTAAAATAGTTTGGTTTTTGCCTTCTTATTTTTTTTGTCCTCATTATTTCATTTTTTAATTAATAAATTTATTTATTTTTAGTTTTCAACATTTACTTCCACAAGATTTTGAGTTCCAAATTTTCACCCCATCTCGCCCCTCCCCCCACCCCAAGATGGCATGCATTCTGAATATGCCTTCCCCTACTCTGCCTTCCCTTCTATCTCTCTTTCCCTTCTCTTATTTACTTCCCCTTCTATTTTCCTGTAGGGCAGAATAGATTTCTGTAACCCATTTCCTGTATTTCTTATTTCCCAGTTGCATGTGAAAACATTTTTTTTAAACATGTGCTTTTAAAACTTTGGGTTCCAAATTTTCTCCCTTTCTCCGTCCCCACCCACCCTCATTGAAAAGGCAAGCAACTCAATATAGGTTATACATGTGCAGTTATGCAAAACACTTTCATAGTAGACATGCTGTGAAAAACTAACTCTATTTCCCTTAATCCTATCCTGCCCACACATTTATTCTATTCTTTCTTTTGACCCTGTTCCTCCTCAGAAGTATTTGCTTCTGTTTACCCCCTTTCCCAATCTACCCTTCTCTCTATCACCCCCCTACTCTCTTGTCCCCTTCTCCACCCTATTTTCCTGTAGGGTAAGACAGATTTCTATACCTAATTGAGTGTGTATGTAATTCCCTCCTTAAATCAAATCCTGTGAGAATAAGATTAACTCATTCCCTCTCACCTTCCCCCATTTCCCCTCCACTATAAGAGCCTTTTCTTTTCTGTTTTTTTGTGAGATAAATTACCCTGTTCTATCTCTCCCTTTCTCCTTCTCCTAGTATAATCCTCTCTCACCCCTTAATTTTATTTTCCAGATATCACACCTTCATCTTCAACTAAACCTGTGCCATCTATCTATCTATCTATCTATCTATCTATCTATCTATCTATATACATACATACATACATATAATTTTTTTCCTCCAACTACCTTAATACTGACAAAGGTCTCATGAGTTACAAATATCATCTTTCCATTCAGGAATGTAAACAGTTCAACCTTAATAAGTCTCTTATGATTTCTCTTTCCTGTTTACCTCTTCATGTTCCACTTGAGTCTTGTATTGGAAAGTCAAATTTTCTATTCAGCTTTGGTCTTTTCATCAAGAATGCTTGAAAGTTCTCTATTTCACTGAATGACCATTTTTCCCCCTAAAGGATTATACTCAGTTTTGCTGGGTGGGTGATTCTTGGTTGTAATTCTATCTCCTTTGCCCTCCAGAATATTATATTCCATGCCCTGTGTTCCCTTAATGTAGAAGCTGCTAGATCCTGTGTTATCCTGATTGTGTTTCCACAATATTTGAATTTTTTCTTTCTGGCTGCTTGTAATATTTTCTCCTTGACCTGGGAACTCTGGAATTTGGCTACAATATTCCTAGGAGTTTTCCTTTGAGGATCTCTTTCGGGAGGAAATCAGTGGATTCTCTTTTTTCATGGTATATTCTTATTTATTTTTTTTGGTTTTCAACATTTACTTCCACAAGATTTTGAGTTCCACATTTTCACCCCATCTTGCCTCTTCCCCTGCCCCAAGATGGCATAAATTCTGAACACCGTAGTCTGCCTTCCCTTCTATCTTTCCTCCCCTTCTTTTATCTACTTCCCCTTCTATTTTCCTGTAGGGCAGTATAGATTTCTGTAACCCATTTCCTGTATTTCTTATTTCCCAGTTGCATGTGAAAGCATTTTTTTTAAACATGTGCTTTTAAAACTTTGGGTTCCAAATTTTCTCCCTTCCTTCTTCCCCAACCACCCTCATTGATAAGGCAAGCAACTAAATACAGGTTATATATGTGCAGTTATGCAAAACACTTCCGTAGTAGACATGCTGTGAAAAACTAACTCTATTTCCCTTAATCCTATCCTGCCCCCCCATTTATTCTAATTTTTATTTTGATCCTGTCCTTCCTCAGAAGTATTTGCTTCTGATTACCCCCTTTCCCAATCTGCCCTTCTCTCTATCATCCCCCTACTTTCTTGTCCCCTTCTCCCCCCTATTTTCCTATAGGGTAAGACAGATTTCCATACCCAATTGAGTGTGTGTGTTATTCCCTCCTTAAGTCAAATTCTGTGAGAATGAGATTCACTCATTCCCTCTCACCTTCCCCTGTTTCCCCTCCACTATAAGACCCTTTTCTTTTCTGTTTTTTTTGTGAGATAATTTACCCCATTCTACCTCTCCTTTTCTCCTTTTCCTAGTATAATCCTCTCTCAACCCTTAATTTTATTCTCCAGATATGACCACTTCATGTTCATCTCACCCTGTACCCTCTAGATCTATCTATCTATCTATCTATCTATCTATCTATCTATCTATCTATCTATCTATCTATCTATCGGTCTATACAAACATACATATAATTTTTTTCCCTTCCAACTACCCTAATACTGACAAAGGTCTCATTAGTTACAAATATCATCTTTCCATGCAGGAATGTAAACAGTTCAACCTTAATAAGTCTCTTATGTTTTTCTCTTTCCTGTTTCCCTCTTCATGTTCCACTTGAGTCTTGTATTTGAAAATCAAATTTTCTATTCAGCTTTGGTCTTTTCATCAAGAATGCTTGAAAGTCCTCTATTTCACTGAATGACAATTTCTTCCCCTGCAGGATTATACTCAGTTTTGCTGGGTAGGCAATTCTTGGTTGTAATCTTATCTCCTTTGCCTTCTGGAATATTATATTCCATGCCCTGTGGTCCCTTAATGTAGAAGAAGCTAAATCTTGTGTTATCCTGATTGTGTTTCCACAATACTTCAATTGTTTCTTTCTAGCTGCTTGTAATATTTTCTCCTTGACCTGGGAACTCTGGAACTCTACAATATTCCTAGGAGTTTTCTTAGGGGATCTCTTTCAGGCAGTGATCGGTGGATTCTTTCAATTTCTATTTTGCCCTCTGGTTCTAAAATATCAGGGCAGTTTTCCTGGATAATTTCTTGAAAGATGATGTCTCAGCTCTTTTTTTCATCATAGCTTTCAGATAGTCCAATAATTTTTAAATTCTCTCTCCTGGATCTATTTTCCAGGTCAGTTGTTTTTCCAATGAGATATTTCACATTGTTTTCTAATTTTTCATTCTTCTGGATTTGTTTTACAGTGTCTTGATTTCTCATAAAATCACTAGCTTCTAATTGTTCTATTCTAATTTTTAAGGAAGTATTTTCTTTAGTAAGCTTTTGGACTTCCTTTTCCATTTGGCCAATTTTGGCTTTTAGGGCATTCTTCTCCTCATTGGCTTTTTGGACCTCTTTTGCCATTTGGGTTAGGCTATGTTTTAAGGTGTTATTTTCTTCAGTATTTTTTTGGATCTCCTTTAGCAAGCTGTTGACTTGTTTTTCATGATTTTCTTGAATCACTCTCAGTTTTTCCTCTACTTCTCTTACTTGCTTCTCAAAATCCCTTTTGAGCTCTTCCAAGGCCTAGGACTGATTCATATTTTTCTCAGAGGCTTTGGTGTAGGAGCTTTGTCTTCGTTGTCTTCTTCTAGTTGTATGTTTTGATCTTCTTTGTCACTAGAGTAAGATAATATAGTCTGATTCTTTTTTGTGATGCTTACTCATGATCCTGGCCAATTACTTGAGTTTTAAACTCTTTGTTAAGGTAAGAGTCTGCTTCCAACGTGAAGAGTGTACTGTCTCAAGCTTCAGGGGTTTGTACAGCTGTTTTCAGAGATACTTCTAGGGACCTGAAAATTTTCAGTTCTTCCAAGGTGCTATGATAAGGGGTGAGGTGTTTTCTCTCCACCACCACAACAAGCTCAACCACACTAACGTTCCTCCTCACCCCAGGACCACCCTTCAGAACTGTGACCCAGATACAAGCACAGGCAAAGCAAGAGATTCCTGCCTCAGCACTGGCAAAGAGATCCCTGCAATACCCCTTTAATCAGCCACTGGATTTCCCCCTCAGTGTGTGGGCCGGAAGCTCAGGAAACAGCTGTGGCCCCAGGCCGTGCTCCAGACTTGTGGCCAAGGCCTAGCTCCTCTGTCACCACAGTCACAGACTTTTACCACTGACCTTCCAAGTTGTCTTTGGCGTTTGTGCATTGAGAAGTCTGGAAACCGCCACAGCTGCCTGCAATTCAGGCCTCTGAGGCCTGCTCCAGGTTTGCTGCGGCCTGCGCGCCCGTGCCAAACTATGCTTCTCTCCCAGCCCAGTGCAATATACCTTCCTGATCAAGCATTCAGGTTGTCTTGGGCTGGAAATTTATCTCACTCTGTCTTTTTGTGGGTTCTTCTACTTTAGAATTTGTTTAGAGCCATTATTTTACACGTATTTGGAGGGGTTTGGGAGAGAGTTCAAGCAAGTCACTGCTTTCACTCCGCCATCTTGGCTCCACCCTTGTCCTTGTTATTTCATCAGTGTGGGGAAATCCCAATATGGTAACTAATTCAAATAATGCTAGTCATAACTTGGCTTTAGTTTACAGTTTTCAGGAGTTAGTTGGAACACAGAGATAAAGTAACTTGTCCCCAGGCACACAGTCACTAAGTAGCAGTGATGGTACTTGAACCCAGGCCCCCAAGGCTGCCCCTTCATCCAAAATGCCACTCTCTCTAGACCATGTAAGAAAAAAAGAAACTTGATGCAGATAAACCAAAACCAAAAACACAAAATCCTAGATTTAGGATCAGAAGTTCGGTATTCAATCCCAACTCTGGTATTTACTACCTTTGTCACTTTAAGTTAAATCTTTTAGCCCAGTTGGGAGTTTATTTTCTTATTGTTGTATTGAGGGAATTGGATTAGATGATGCTTGAAGTCCTTTCTAGCATTAAGGCTCTGGTGCTTTCAATCCTCAAAGCTTTCTTGAGAAAAAAGCAAAAAAGGTCATAGTCTACTAGGAGTTTTGAATCTACCAGGATTTTTGAATCTTTGGTAAGTCACTCCCTTGTTGCCTGTGCTCTTGGTTTTTAAAGCATAAGTTTTTTTTTGTTTGTTTGTTTGTTTGTTTTTTTGTTTTTTAATGCATGGTCATTTATTTTCTTAACAATTAATTTTATTTTTTTAATTTAAAAAGTCTTTATTTTCTCCCTCTCACAAAGAAGAAAAGTCATATCAAATATGGATAGTCAAGCAAGGCACTGTCACTCACTAGCCATGTCCAGAAATTATATTTTCTATATATTGTCTACTTTATCACTTCTTTTATTTATATTATTTATATTTATATTAAATAATTTATATATTAGTATTACATAATATATAATTATATGTATATTATATAATAATTTAATATTCTATTCTATTCATATATATCATAATTTGTTTAGTCATTTCCTAATAGGTGGGTAGTCTTCTTAGTTTCCAGTTTTGACCTACAATAAAAAGAGACACCCTAAAGATTTTTTATCTATATATCCTTTTTTCTTTCTTTCCTTGATCTCTTAGGGTTGTACTGGGTAAGATCTTAAAGCAGGAAGGGACCTAGGAATTAATCTTATCAAATTCTCTAATCTGTTAAATGAGGAAATCAAGGCCTAATAAGGTGAAAAAATGTGACCATAGTGACAGTAGTAGTATAGCAGAGAGAGCCTGGCTTCTAAAGCAGATTTTCTTATTCAAAATTCAGTGCTCTTTCTACTTTTGCCTCTCTTTTCCAAGCAACTCTTTTTTGATTTGGGGAACTACCTTTCAAGTTAGTAAGAAAAAGTATCCATGGCATATAGCTATGGACTTTAGAAACAAATATAAAATAAGAATTTAACATGAATGTGGAATTTGTTTTCAGACAGAAACCAGAGGACTCTGTTTTATAATGACAAAAGAGTGTATTGAAGAATATCATGAATCATAAAATATATAATATCATATTCATGATGCATCAAACTATGCTGGTTTTGCACAAATAATTACATATGTTATTCATGGAGAAAAACTAAGTTAGAATACCAATATTTGGCCAACAGGTGTTTTTTGGGAGGAGAAGCAAAAAAGCATTGTATTTTCTCCTCAGTTAAGTGACAGAAATTACTAAACATTCATGTAAAAGTGATGAAAATTTACATTAGCAGATTATACATAATATTAAATCCTGAGTTTGATGGACTACACTGTTAAGTGTCTGAAATATGCCAGATGATGGAGTGAGTTTCCTACGAGGAATAAATAATGTGTTTGATTAAATCCATTCTTTTTTTTTTTTTTTGCTTACAAGATAAAACATGGTATCTGACAAAATTAAATTTCATGCACAGCCCCTGCCTTAGCATAAGGTAGATTTTATCAACCTACTTGCCTTTTATACCTGGAATAATATAAGCTGTAAGGAATGAAAGTATTCATGGAGCTTTTCAACACTAATTCTCCAGTGCTTTCCTTCAGGAGTTATAACAACAAAATAGATTTTTCTCTGGAAGGGAGGTTGATAGATTCAGTTGTTATGACATCCTGTTTCACTTGTTAATTGGAATATTATGCAAAAATTTAGTTTTCCTAAAGGAATTTACTTTCTATAGCATCCACTATGTGGATACTTTACACCCACATCTTTACTACATGAATCAGCGTGTTAAATCTGGCCCAAAAAGTTTATCAAAGAAAGACAGCATACAGAAAAATGTATTTAAAGCTAGAAGGAATCTTAGAAATTGTAGAGTCTAACTCATTTTACAAAGGAAGCAAAAGAGACCTGGAGAAGTAGAAGTCATATATCTTCACTTTAAATTTGATTTTTGTTGATACAATTTATTTTGATGCAGCAATCATTTCCCAACAAACAAACCCTCACCATTGTACCTTACACTTAAATTTTAAAAGAAACAAAATCCTAACTCCACAAATAGGGTTAAGCAAAGCAATATTACAATGATTCGGACTAAAGACTACCTATTCAAGTTTTTGTTTTTGTCATTTTAATATTTAACCAAGAAAGAAAGAAGCATTATTTAACTTCAAATCTTTCTTTCTTTCTTTCTATCTACTCACACACACATATATATACAATCAATATTGTATTTAAATCTTAACTATGTGACATTTTAGTGTTATCTTCATTTGAACTGTTTTAATAATAATGAATGGGTAACTAAGTGGCATAGGGGACAGGGGGCCAGGCCTGAGGTCAAGAAGACTTATCTTCCTCAATTCAAATCTGGCCTCAGACACTGACTAGCAATGTGACCTTGGACAAATCATTTAACCCTGTTTGCCTCAGTTTCCTCATCTGCAAAATGAACCAGAGAATGAAATGGCAAACCACTCCAGTATTTTTGCCAACAAAACCCCAAATGGAGTCACAAACAATTGGACAAAAAAAATTAGACTGAATAACAACAAAATCATGATTCTTATTGTTCTTTTAGCTCTTTACCTGCATCAGTTCACACAGGTTTTCCCATGTTTTTTGTTTTTTCTAAATTATTTATGTTTGTCATTCCTATAGTAACATATTATATTATGTTTTATAATACAGTTTATTTATCCATTCCCTAATTCTCAGGCACATAATTTGTTTTCAGCTTTTTTCTCTTATAAATAATGTTGCAGTGAATATTTTGGTACATATGGGAACTTTCTGCCATTGACCCTCTGGCATAGAAACCCAGTGGTGAGATTTCTGGATCAATAGGTGTGAATAAATTATTAATTTTTTCCTGTATAATTCCATAATGCTTAACCAGAACAATTGAACTAATTTTGGGCACCATCAGCTGTAAACAATGTTCATATTTTCTCACAACCATTACCAACAATAACTTTTTCCATCTTATATCAGTACCACTAACTTAATGGGTATGAAATATTACATAAGATTTGTTTTCATTTGCATTTCTCTAATTATTACCTATTTGGATATTTCAAAATATAATTATTGATAATTGGCATATCTATTTTTGAAGCTCTTCATAACCATGGACCACTTGTCTTTTTGGTAATAGGTCTTGTATATTTTTGCCAATTACTTATTGAATTTAGATGCTAATATTTTGTTAGAGATCATTGAGGTAAAGATTTTTGCCCATTCTACATCTTTTCTTCTTCTAAGTCTACTGGGCTGATTTTATGAGCCCAAAAATTAAAAAAATAATATGTAATTGATATTGGTTATTTTGTGTTAATATTCTCCATTTTTATTTGTTATGACTGTTATCTCTATCTGGAGCAGTGAAATACATAATTTTATGTTCACCTTTTTTATGTACAAAATAAGTCAGTTATAGGATAGCTATTAATTTTCTCCACTACAAAAATGCTTAAAATATAACATGCATAATTATTAATTCACAATTACTCAGAACATGATGTAGTAAGGCAATGTATATTATTCTTTACCAGGAAGTTTTATTTAATCCATGCCACAAAATTTATGGCATTTCACTTTCACTTCAGATTTACCTTATTTGATCACCGCACTCAAGATCTATAACTTCCAGTCAGTCAGGTGTGTGTAACTTATCCTAAAGTTGGTTGTTATGTTCTCCTCTAAAGCAAACAAACAAACAAAATTAAACACCAAAAAACAAAAACAAAACAAAAAAAAACCATTGTCATAAAAAGAAGCATATCCTACTTGGTAACCAGCATTAAATTCACAAACTCATGAGCTCTCAAGACAGCTGCCAGTGTTAAACAAAATCTATCTTAGAATTGCTATTTGATCACTTGTGTTAAGGGGAAGAACAGAAAAGTTTTGAGATGCCATCTCAGGTTCACGTAAGCAAGTATTTCTTCAGCCTAGAAAAAAACAGAGAAGCTAGGTCAGGAAACTAGAGAGTGGGCATTGAAGCAGCTTTGCATCTTGATTATTGACTCTACTTTACTTGGGATCCAATTTGTTGTGTAACTGCAACAAACTGATGAAGATCTTGGCATTGATGAAGTATTTATCTCTAAGAGACCTAAAAAAAAAGATAATGATATACCTTATCTCCCTTTCCCTGATCTCTCAAACTCAAAAGTCCCAATCTGAGCTCCTACCACTCCTGCCAGTTCAAATTAATAACTTGCTGTCTCAGGATGGGAATAAAACAACACTGTTTATTTGGGACCTAAACTTCTCAGAAACTGACATAGCTATGCTCTGAAACTTCTATACACCTACAGAAATTTGTCTCAAAAAACCCAATACATTCTTCTCCTATTTTTGCTATTTATGACATTACTAATTGTCATTAACAGTAATATATTATACTAATATTATAACCAATAATAAGATTATATATATATATATATATATATATATATCAAAGTTAAGAACCATTGTTCTCCCTTCTGACTCAAAAGATCTAGTTTGTACTTATCTGTTTACTTGATTGCACATATCAATAGAAAGTAAACTTTTGAGATCAGGGGCTATTTTTCTTTTCTACATCTATCATCAGTACCTAGCATAGTATGTTATACAAGGTAGGCACTACTCAGATTGAACTGATGAATTGAACTGAATAGTTTTTGTTGTTGTTGTTTCTCCAGGGTTCTCTATAAACTATTTACAAAATTAGGATAATTTTGTCTTTTCTTTGCTAGTGTTTATTTCCTTAACACTTTTTCCCCCCTCTTCTTATTACTATAGTTGATATTTCTAGCACAAATCAGGGCATCACACTCCCGATTCCCCAACAACTATTCAGTCATGTCCTTCAGTTTGCATGTCAGCAAGTATGTACTAAAACCCTCTCAGATTGGCTTATGAGAGTCAACTGTTAATTTTCAATAATAGAATTTATACCTCAGTAATCAGTAAAAGCTATAAATCATGGGCTTGATTTATTGCTTTGTTGATTGTCTTGAATGAATAAAGTGATAGGTAAAATAATAATAGCACAGATTGATATTAAAGAATGTCCTTTACATATTTCTGTTTCTCTTGAGCCAATTAAACATATGCCACCATACTCCTGCAAGTAATTAATTCAAACCTAGGACTTTGCAGTATAGGTCCAGTGTTTTTTTGACCATGTCATATTATTAAGTTTCTTCTCTTATGGAGTACAAAACAAAATAGAGAAGACAAGTCATTGTACTACTAAGACTAAGACCACCATATGTGTGTTTTTACTCAGAAATGAAATAGTGACATAAATAGACATGGTGAGGAATGGGACATTTTCAGACAGAAACTATTCACTGTGGCATAGGTTGAGAAAAGGAAATCTATGATTCTTTTTTAATTTCTAAGTCAAAAATAACTAGTTTGTTGTATTATTTGTATTATCATCTTGCTCTTGTCAACATAAAAATGGAACCACTACATTCACTCAACTCCTGAAAGACAGCATCTTACTACAAAGTATTTAAAAAAATCATCATGATTTATTTTAACCAAGTTTTCTCCCCTTTTAAAAATGCGTATTTGGATTTAATTTGAGGAAACTGGGACTACAGAAAGCAGGGATCAAATTTAAAAGCAGAGTTGTAGCAGGAAGTTGCCAAAAATAAGGATCCACAAAAAGCAGGTCTGCTTAAGGAAATCTGCCTAACAGAGATACCACTGCATATCTAATTCTATTTTGGTCTGATAGAGTGAATAGTGTGTTTCCTTTTCAGAGTCTGTCATACTTGAAAAGTGTAATTGAACAAACAGCACACCAAGTCACAGGGCCTCAAAGAAGAGTTGGGTTATTCACCAAAAAATGTTTGTCACTCTGGGAACTGACTTTTAGTTTTAATCCTTCAAAAGGATTCTAAGGCAAGGTTTCTGAAGGCATGGGGAATGTTATACAAGGGAAAACATGTTACTTTGATGATCTCAGACATAATAAATGGGTTAATTTGTGTTTTGAAAGCTTCATGAAGCACATTCAGTAGTGTCTAATACTTGAATTCCAGCCATCTTTGCATATCAGCTTTAGAAGCCCCGAGGGTTTTTTGCTATTTGTTCCGATTAGGTCTGTCTTCTGTAGATAAGTCTCTCAGGTAATTTGAAGCATCAGGACAAAAAATGAAGTCAGTTTGATGGTTGAAAAGAGAAAATGTCCCTTGCTCAATTAATTAATGCTGTTCTTTTAAAATTTCAATTCGTGATTCATTTATGTGACATTCTTTCAGATGTGTGAACCCCAATGGTCTACCCTAAGATTTTTTTAATCCTCTCTAAACTAGGAAAAGTTGATTCTTGAACAGTAAGTTGCTCATTTTGCTAAAGCAAAACTATTCATCTTATATAAATGGGTACATCTTATGAAGGACATTGACCAGGTGATGGGGAGGGTAGGTTCAGAGGTTGGGACACATGATATTGAGGGATTTGAAACCATGTCATAAAAAGATCAAAATGCTTTTTTTTGGGGGGGGGTGTGAAAGTTGTTTTCATGTATTTGGAGAGGTGAACTTTTCTATTTAATCCCAGAGGGCAGAACTAAGGGAAATAAACAGAAGTTTGGAAAGGCAAATTTTAGGTAGAAATCAGCACATCTTGGTTCCTGGACCCTATTCACCAAAACATAGCCAGGGAAGGAAGGGATAGAAAACTGCCTATAGATTAGGTAGTTGTTTTTTTTTTTTTCATGATTACTAAAGTCCCCTTTCTCTTGACCTGGAAAAATGACCCAGGATTGCCCTGGAGCTCAAACTTGAAAGGGTTTTTGGAAAGAATAAAGAAGAAGACCTAGAAAGGTGAAGATACTAGCAGAGCCATCAGAGTTGATAAGGATCCTGTAAATATGAGGAGAGCAATGGTCCAGAGGCAGGGATGATCTGGCAACAAACCATGAACTGTTATCTCTGCATTGCTTATTGAGCATGAGCTCTAGAGGAAGCTGAACATCCTGGATATTCTCTCTATTTACTTTTATATCCAGTACTTTAATTTGTTCTTGATAAACTGCATGTGCTGGGGCCCAGAAGGTTTGGTCTATTCCTAAATATTCATTTTTACTTCTAACCCTTTAAAATGTTATAAAATTACTGACCAACAGCAAAGAAAGCAAACTATGTGTTGGATTTTACTTAATATACAGATACATAGCTAGGAGAAAGTGGTAAATTCCCTTTTTAGAGAAAAAGGACATATTTGTTCATCTCAACAGAGCTGGGGGCTAAGGATCAAAGTGGGGGCTAATGTTTAACTTTTGAAAGTATTATAAAAATACCCAAGATACTCATAGTTTTTTCCCCTCTTTTCGACAGAGGAGTCTACAAGTCAGGGGCAGTGTATTTAAGAGAAATAAAAGGCCCTGCTTCATTGAGAGTAACTTGGATTTTTCCTTCCATGTTTCTTAAGAGAGTGAGAATGAAGATCCTGAATAAGCACAGTAGAATATGAGATAAGATATGAACTATGCATTGTACTTAGCAAAGCAATACCCCCACAGGAGCTCAGCAATACTGCTGTTAGTCCTTCATTCTCAAAGAGGATCAAAATGACATCATGATGTCAGGATCAACTTATACTGTGTCCAGCTGTGGCTGATCATTACCAATATGAGGTTGGAAGTCTCTACCACAAGTCAGGCACAAATAGTCTGTATGACCATTTGGTAGGGAGATGTTTTTAAATTTGTGCATCTCACGTATCTTTTGAGCTACTGCAATTCTGCTTTGCTTATATCACCTTCTTTGATGAGAGCATGCCATGTTAGCTAATCTCATCTCATGTTTCCCATGTCTCACAATCAATACAAAAATTCTTTAGAGAGACCTTGAGAGAGTCATTGTATTGCTTCTTCTGACCCCCATGTGAGCTCTTGCTTTATGTGAGATCTCTAAAATAATCTTTGAGGCAAATGCATATTTGGCATTCTAACAACATAGCCAGCCCATCAGATTTGTTCTCTCTGCAATAGAGTTTGAATGCTTGGCAGTTCAGCTCCAGAAAAAACCTCAGCTTCCTGTGCCTTATCTTGCCAGGTTATCTTCAGAATCCTCCTAAGACAATTCACTCAGCAATGCTAACAGTGCCTAAACTCAGGAACCCCCTCAGGTCATCAAATATGGAAAGAAAAAAGAAGGGGAAGGGGAGGAAAAGGAGGAAAGGGGAAAGAACAAAAGCATTTTTAAGCACTTATATCGTGCTAAGACTGTGCTTTTATCTTATTTGATCTTCTCAACAACTCTGTAGGGTAGGAAATATTCACTAACAAATATAGCTATCTAAAAGTAGTAGTCTTCCAATGTTTCAGATTTCTGGGAATATAAAAGGGAACAAAACATGTCAGAAATGTTATAGCTCCTACAATCGTGGATAAGAAATTCACACAAATAAAAATACTTGTTATATTAGGGAAAATGAAAGAAATCAATAAAGTAGTACAATATGTCATAAAGATAACATCCATGGGTGAAGCCCATGGGGAATGATCAAATAGTATCCTAAATACTATACTCTGTTCTTATGAAATGCGCTCTCTCTCTCTCTCTCTCTCTTTCTCTGTCTCTGTCTCTCTCTCATCTCTGGATAACTAGTAATTTCAAGTAATTTGGATAATAAATATACATTTATATGGATGTGTATGTAGATGCATATAGATAGATCTTTCTATATCTATATCTGGATAACAACTAAGTAAATTTCATAATAAGCATTTATATGTATATATGTGTATATGTATAGCTAGCTAGCTAGATCTCTCTATATATCTATATTTATCTTTATCTGGGTAACAAATAAGTAATTTGCATAATAAGTATTCATTTATATATATTTATATGTGTGTATGTATAGCTAGCTTGCTAGATCTCTCTATAGCTCTCTTTTTATCTATATCTATATCTATCCACATCTGAATAACAAGTAATTTGAGTCATAAATATACATACACACATATATTTACTTATGAAGATTTTTGTCAAGTTGAAAAGACTGATAATTACCTACATAAGACAAAATAATATTGAACCCAGGAAAACAAGCAGCCAAAACAAAGCAGGTACTTATGCAGTTGAATGAGAAGCAGATTGACATGGTAGAGACAACATTGAACTGGAAGTCAAGTGACCTAGGTGACCTGTCATTTACAAGCTTCATTAGTCCAGCTCAGAGGATCTTAGATCTAGAGTTAAAAAGGACTTCAGAGGACATCTTCTTCAACTGCCTCAATTTACATATGGGAAATTTAATCTCAGGAAAGTTATAAGTAACATGCCTAAGGTGAAATATTAAGAGTTGGAGTCAAGATATGAACCCAGTACAAGTCATCAAAATTTTTGCACATGTTTTATCATGTATACAAAGAGGTTCCAAGGACCTGGATTTGGAGTCAGAGAGCTTGTATTCTCGTTTTGACTATGTGACCTTGAATAGGTTATTTAACTTTTCTGGGACTCCATTTTCTCTTCTAAAAATGAGACCAAGGGCTGAATGATCTTCCGGGTTTCAACTCTAAATATGGGATCTATTGAAGCCAGATGGTTATAATATTTTGTCCTGTACTAAGATTCTATGGTATTTTGGTCAACTTTTAAAGGCATACAAAAAACCTTCCTTAGTTGGTAGCAATACTGCAAACCATGAATCTTACTCAGAACAATCACACACATGTCCCTATAAGCTTTGTTTAATTAAAGAATTTCATTGCAATTTAGTGAAAAGTACAGAAGATATATCAATTTGAAAAGTTTTACTGGTTGCCATTTTTCTTCAAGTTACAGTTATGAACCATAAATTGACTTAAGACGTATCTTAATGCCCTTTGGTAACAAGCCAAACATTGTCAGAATGTGTCATCTTCTCAAAGAATTATCGACTAGGCAGACAAATGCAAAAAGCCAAGTAAGGGAACTGAAAAAGAGATCTCGTTTCATCCAGTCAATTAAAAAGTTTTACATCTAACATTATTCCAATTTCTAATAAAGTCCCCGCATTTCCTACTCTAGTATGCAGTCATTACTGTCACATGTTCTTTGAAGTATAGCTTCCATAGCCAGAAAGGTACTATTTATTTAAATCAGAACACTTTAATGTAGTTATAAAAAACCTATCAAAAGCCAGAAAGAAAAAGGTAACTGGCATTTATATCTACTTTTTCCCATCCTAGAAAACTTTTAGTGATATTCACAAACTCTCCTGAAATTCATCAGTCCGAGGTTTCTGGAAAACCTTTTCCAAAGGCATATCTTTCCTAATTTGACAATATATGTCCCAACTATGCAATTCTTGTTCCATTTTTCTTTTATTTACTTATTTATTAAAAAAATATTGACTGATCTTTCCCTCTGTCTAACTTAATTAGCTTTTCTCTTTCCCCTTTGTCTTCTTACTCTCTGTAACTTTCATGCCATCTATATGTTCTTCCTTTTCATAATTGGTTGTGATTTTTTTTTTAGGCAATAGAGTTTACCTAGGGCAGGATTAATTAATTAATTAATAATAGTTTAGATTTATATAACTCCAACTCTGTGCCACTTACTGTGCTAATTGTTTACAAATATCTCATTTGATTCTTACAACAATGCTGGAAGGTATTTACTATTATTATCAACATTTTACAGATGACAAAACTGAGGCTAACATGGGTTAAATTGCCTGGAGTCACACAACTAGTAAGTGTCCAAGGCTAGATTTGAACTGCGTAGTTGTCTTGACTCCAAGCCCAATACTCTACCCACTGCAGCACTTAGCTGCCCCTATAAATTAAAGGATCTTCTAAAATCAGGACCAAAGGAGAATTTTTACTAAAGTGGCATAAGACAAAGAATGGGCTCTTTTAATTTTATTCATTGTTTCTTACCTTGGTAGTCAAATAATCCAATAGAGTTATTATCTTGATAAGTTATCCCATAAAGCTTATAGTATCCTTGTTTGTTTATTCATTAATGTTAAAATTGTGAATGTAACAAAACAGAAAGTCTGAATGTTCCTTTGAGTTGTGTGTGTGTATATATATAATGTATGTATGTATATAGGTATATATACTTATATATATATGTACACACACATCTATATCTATATCTATATATATCTATAGATAGATAGATAGATATAATTAAAAACTAAGGCTTAGAGAAGTTAAATGATTTGCCCAAGCTCCATAATAGCAGAGCTAGAACAACAATACTGATCTTCCTACTCTCAAATCCAGTACCAGTATATTGTAGAGATCCGTAATCTTATCCACATGAATATTCTTTCCACCAGAGCACATCACAACTTATGTTTTGTTTGTTTGTTTTTTTTTCCACCATAAGCAAATCTTGCCTATGTCTTCTTTTAAAGCTTCCATGACAAATCTAGCCTCCATGACAGAGTCTTTCTTCTAGAATCTTCTGGATATTTCTTTGAGAATTCATATTCTGTGGATACTAGTGCATCACTTGGAGTACTCATCTTCTCACTCTTGCAACATAACCATTCCACCTTCTTTTGCCATTTTTCATTTCCTGGTTAATATAGTTCATACCACCTTGTATAAACAAGACACAAATGGTAATATGTTATAACTTACATGCCTATGATTATCCATTGCCCTTTTGGTCATTCTTAATTTTTATACAATATCATTTTTCATAATTTATAGTCATATACTTTCAATTTAAGGAAATCTTTTGTTAAAAAATGATTTTTTTTGTTAGGCAGCAGGTTGGAACTGGTGAAATGGCCAGGCAATTTAACAAATGCAATCAAGCCCACTTTTTTCTTCCTATTTAATTTTGGGCCAACCTTTTTGTCCATCTACATTGCTTATCCAAGATAATTGAAATGGTAAACTAACTTAGTCTTCCGACTTAGTTTCATGTCATAATCTGAATAATAAGTATTCTTTGCAGACTAACAGAATCAGAGACTTGGAAGGAACTTTGTAAGACTCTATCTTGAGGCCAAATGCCTGGGGATGTTGATAACCTACTTGGATTCAGTCTTCAATAATTAACAAACTATACAATCGGGTCAAAATCTCCCCATCCCACAGATTCTGTATCCCTGGTTGTTGTTATTCAAACTCCATTCTCCATTCTGCACATGTTGTTTATTTGTTTTTCAGTCATATATGATTCTTTCTGAACTCATTTTTTTTTTTAGCAAAGGTACTAGAGTAGCTTCCATTTCCTTCTCTGGCTTATTGTACAAATGAGGGTTTAGTGACTTGCCCAGGGTCCCATAGCTAGTATGTGTCTGAAGCTGGATTTGAACTCATGACTCCAGACCTGGCCCTCTATCCACTGTGTCACCCATCTGCCTTCATCCCTCACTATTTGCTCCCTATGGCCATCCCCAAATCCTCCTTTAAAGCTACTGCTTCCACTGTGACCTCTGAAATTCCTTCTCTATAGGTAACAAATATGCTTTCATCTTAAAACTTTGTTTCCCACTCCTTCCATCTTCTGGTTCTCACTGAGACTTGGGTTCTTCCTGATGAAATAGACTCCATGGCGATCCTTTCCAGCACTGTTTGGATTTTCACTCATTCCCCCTTGCTCAATGGTTAAGTTTAAAGAATGGGAAAACTTCTTGTTCCAAACATACTCTATCCTTATCATGCAATAACCTCCCCACCGTTTGAGGTTATCTTAATTTATATCTACTACACAATTGAATTTCTTGTATCTGTTAGCTACCAACCTCCAGGTCACTCCCCTTCTTTCTTCAATAAATTCAGTATCTGATTCACATTCTTTGTCACCTCCGAACTCCTATCCTTATAATAGGTAGCTTTAGCATTCATATTGACATACCTTCAAACACTCTAAACTCCCAGTTCCACCATCATTTCCTATCATTTACTCCTCAATTATACCTTGGCACCACACAATGCAATTCTAACTTCCTCTCTGTGTTTCATCATCAGATCTGGTTCTTTCTCTTAACCATGACCCTTGACTTCTTTCCCAGGCCATCAACCCTTCCTTGGCTACATAATCTTCCTTTCCTTATATTGACCTATTGGTAAAACAGTTTGAGTCTGCACTATACTCTTCCCTTAAGTCCTTTGCCTCAGAATCATATGGTTGATCATGCCCTACCTGGATTGCTCCCAGTATCCACTAACTTATGTCCTACTCATGTGCTGCTGGATGAAGTTGGAGAAAGTCACAATACTGTGGTGACTATAAAATATAAATTTATGTTACATAATTTCACCTTGGCTCTCACTGTTGCAAGGCAATACTTTTGTACCTCCCTAATTTACTAATACCATACTCTTTTCCAAACCTTTTCATCTCTCCTTAAAGTTTACATAAATCCACCTCCTCCCACCTTTTCACCTGACAACTTTGACTCATACTTCACTGAAAAAAAAATGATGCCATTCACTAAGACCTCCTTCTCATTTTCTCCCCTCCTTATAACATTAAAATGTTTTCTGACATTATCACTTTTTTCATTCCCTGTCTCATATGAAGAAATGACCTTTCTCCTTGCCAAGGCAAAGCCTTCTACATACACAAGTGATTCAAGTGTATCCTATCTTCTTTACCAAATTGTTCTTTCTGTCATCCCCTCTCTATCATCTTCAATCTCTCCCTGTCTACTAACTTCTTCCCAACTGCCTATAAAAATGTTCATCTCTTCTCTGTCCTCAAAAATCCCTTATTTGATCTATTCATTCCCTCTAGCTATCACTCCATATTTCTCCTTTATTTTGTAGCTAAACTCCTTGAGAAGGTCATCTACAATCTATATCTTCACTCCTTTTCCTCTCACCCTTTTTTGAACTCTCTATATACTAGTTTTTTACTTCATCATTCAACTGAAACTACTCTCTCCAGTGTTACCAATAGTTTCTTAACTGCCAAATCCAATGGCCTTTTCTTAGTCCTCATTTTTCTCGACCCCTTTGCAGCTTTTGATACAGTGAAATAACATCTTCTCTTATGTACCCTCCTCTCTCTAAGTTTTCATCATACTATAATATTCTACCTTGGCCCTCCTCCTAGTCCTATCAGACTATTCATTCTCATTTCCTTCTCATTCATTCTCATCCTCCTCAATAAGTGGTTGCACATTTTGATTTGAAGACCTATAGAGAATGGAATTGTAGTACATTTTTTCATTTTTTGCAGGGGGGCTTTTTGTTGTTATTCATTCATGTTCAATTTTTCATGAATGCATTTGCAGTTTTCATGGCAAAGATATTAGAGTGGTTTTTCACTTTCTTCTCCAGCTAATTTCACAGATGAAAAAAAACTGGGGTAAACAGATAAAGTGACTTACCCAAGGTTACATAGTTCATAACTGTCTGAGGCCAAATTTGAACACAGGTCTTCCTGATTCCAGGCCTAGGACTCTATCCACAGTATCACCTAACTGCCTTCCCCCTTCTTTCTCTCTAGGGGTAGCTCTAGTTGTTAGGAAGCTTTTCCTTACATATATATTCTCTGGTGGAATAAGTCCCTAATCCTTTTTCCATATGAAAGTCCTTTAGATATTTGAAGACATCTATCAGATCCACTTTTCATTTATCGTCATTCTTTCTTTCACATGTAGAGTTTTAGAATAATCTATTTCAATATTTCCTAGATTTTACAGAGGTGGCTTATTCTGGGCCCTTAGATGATTGATGTTGTGTCAATGACAGATTGGAACTGCTAGAGGATCTCAGCATATATAAGTAATCTCATTTCCATTCCTACTTTGTGTACAACTTTCTTGATGGCAGTGGTAAATATACTTAGCATGCACATATCTCTAGGTACTGTGCCTCTTTTTATATTGCTAATTATAGGATTATTTAAACCATCTCTGTGGTTGCATCTGTTAAGAAAACTATATGAGCTTAATGTTTACATGGAAGTTACTTTGCTGAAAACAAACCTTCAAGGTTACGTTTTGCTCTGTAAGTCATGCAGTTTTGACTCTTTTTTTTAATAGTCATCAAAATACACATTCTGTTCTCAAATACTCAAATAGTTCCATGATTTCATGTATGTACAACTTGGCTCCAGTGAAACAGATTACAGTTCTTCTATATGCCTGTCTATTTTATGTAATCCTTTTCCATGTGTTCTCTTAAATTCACCACAAAGGGTGTAACCAAGGTACTGGAGATTTCCCTTACTTTCTCCTTATATTGGGCAGCATACCAATATAATTTTACAGCTGCCCTGTGGTCATCTCTCATAATTTTCTCTTCTCATTTTACATTTCCTTAAAAACTTCACTTACTCCTGTTCTTGAAATTCCTACTTTGGTTATTATATGTTGAAGGCTATTCACATCTACCATGGGCTTCTCCATTGCTCAATTATCTGATATTCATTTCTAATTTTTCAGCGACTTTTATTTCAAATCTCACTGATACAAAAATGCTGATGGAATTTTGGGTTTGAAAATATGTCCTTTTTCTAAGAAGTTTGGGATCCATAAAGAATATTTCTAATTTCCTCAAAGCAATATACATCATTTTTGCTCTTCTTTTTCATTTGTGTCTGACTCTCCTAACCCCATTTAGGATTTTCTTGACAAAGACACTGAAGTGGTTTGCCATTTCCTTCTTCAGCTCATTTTACAGATGAAAAACTAAAGCAAAAAGGGTTAAGTGATTTGTTCAAAGTCACACAGCTAGTAAGTGTCTGAGGCTGAATTTGTGCTCAACAAGAGGAGTCTGCCTGACTCCAAGCTCAGTGTTCTATCCACTCCACCACCTAGCTGCCTCAATCTACCTCATTATGCTCTACTTATTCATCTCTGGGCCCAACTCATTGCCCATCTGTGCCTTCTATCTTAAAAAAGAGCTTTTATAAAGCTTTTTAAGCACTCCAGAGTTTGATGAAAGCAACACATCACCTGCAAAATATAGCATTTGCAGTACCTATTTGCAGAAAACCTTCTTCTTCAGCTTGAATTCTGTATTATGTCTCCTTCACAGAGATAAATACCTTTGACCCCTGATTATGTTTCATCTGATGTATGTGATCAGACAGCAATTGAATAGTCATTTTGCTATGTATGTCTTTCAAGAAATCTTGGATGATTTAAATTCATGAATGGGAACCACCTTGATGGAAAATACAATTTAAGTTGCAGTTTTACACAATGGGAACTAGTATTTTCTCTATCTTTTGGTCAATTTTGAAGTGGTAAAGATTTGTTCTATGGTTTAATATTTGTTTTGGAAGCTTGTTTATATACTTGATATCCCCATTGAAGATGTCCTTGATTCTTGTATAGATCCCTCACATATAGATTTTATTTGGCTTGGAGAACAGTTATTTTGATTAGTAGTAGATGTTTGCTCAGTCACCTTGTTTTTGAGATTTATAAAATATGATAATTTTTCTCATGTCTTTGACATCTTGCTCTCCTTCATATACTTTATAAGAAATGCCTCAAGGCTTTCACTACTAAGTCTCCTCTAATGTGGATATTATCTATATATACACTTCATCTTTTCATATGTTTTTTTTTTCTCTTCAGTGTCATTTCTAGCTCTTATATGTACCCCCTTGGGACAGTGATGTTAAGGTCCAAATGTAGTGATTCCACTTCTCTTAACAGTGACACAATTCGTAATCATACTTTTTATATTTCTTTCCTCTTTTCTCCCAGTACTTAGCACACTTCTTGGCTCATAGTAGATGTATTATAAATGTTTAGTGACTTTCATTCTTTGAACTCCTTCCCTTTTCATTCTTAAATAACCTTGGAAAATTTTTGCTTGTTTTAATTGTTTGCTGATTTTTAAAAATTAATTTATTTTTTTAGTTTTCAACATTCACTTCCACAAGCTTTTGTGTTTCAAATTTTCTCCCCTTCTCTCCCTGCCTCCCTCCCCAAGACAGTGTGCAATTTGATATAGGCTTTACATATACATTTCTATTAAATATATTTTCACATATTTGAGGTTCCCCCACTACTATAGTTTTCCTGTTTATTTCTTCCTTTAATTCCCTGAACTTTTCTAAGAATTTGGATGTTATACCACTTGCTGCATTGATGTTTACTAACATTACTTCATTGTCTATGGTGCAAGATGTAGTTTCCTTCCTTGCCTCTTTTAATATGATCTATTTTTTTTCTTTTACTTTGTCTGTGATCAGGATTGCTACCCCTGCTTTTTTTTTTTACTTCAGCTGAAGCATAATATATTCTGCTCCAGCCTTTTACCTTTATTCTCTTTGTATCCTTCTATTTCAAATGCATTTCTTGTAAACACATATTGTAGGATTATGGTTTTTAATTCATTCTGCTATCCATTCCCATTTTATGGGAGAGTTCTTCCCATTCACATTCACAGTTATGATTGCTATCTCTGTCTTCCTCTCCATTCTTTTCCCCCTCTTATGTTTTTCTTTCTCCTTTTCTCCCTTTCTCTCCTCATTAGAGTTTTGCTTTTGACCATCACCTCCCTCAATCTTCCCTCCCTTCTATCAGCCCCCTCCCTTTTCTTTCCCTTTTCCCTTACTACTTCTTCCCTCCCTTCTATCCCCCCTTCTCTTTTCTTTCCCCTTTCCCTTCCTGCTGACTATATGGGAAGTTAAATTTCTATATCTGAGTATAGTATTCCCTCCTTGAGCCAAATCCAATGATAGTAAAGCTCAAACAATGTTCATCTCCCTCCCTTTTTGTTCTGTACTGTAATATGTCTTTGTGCCTCTTCATGTGGTGTAATTTACCCTTTTCTGCTTCCTCCTTTCCTCTTCTTCCATTATGGTTCCTTTTCACCATTTCATTACGTCTTTTATCATCACATCAAAAACAACTTAAACTCACCCCCTCTGTCCACGTATATACCTTCTAAATGTTGTAATAAAGATACAGTTCAAAGAGTTGTAAGTAACATCTTCCCATTTAGGGATGTAAACAGTTTACCCTTATTTAGTAACATTTTTTCCCTTTTCTGTTTACCTTTTTATGCCTCTCTTTAGGCATGTATTTGAAGTCTTGTATTTGAAGATCAAATTTTCCATTGAACTCTGGTCTTTTCATCAGGGAAGTCTGGAAGTCCCCTATTTTATTTAATATCCATCTCCTCCCCTGAAAGATTATGCTCAATTTTGCTGAGTAGTGGATCCTTGGTTGTAATCCAAGTTCCTTTGCATTTACAAAATATCATATTCCATGCCCTCTGATCTTTCAATGTAGAAGCTATAAGGTTCTATGTAATCCTGACTGTGGTTCCATGACATTTGAATTGTTTCTTTCTGGGTGCTCACCAGATTTTCTCCTTGACCTGATAATCCTGGAATTTGACTACAATATTCCTTGACGTTTTCAATTTGGAATCTCTTTCAGGAAGTGATCGGTGGATTCTTTCAACGACTATTTTACTCTCTGGTTGTAGAGCCTCAGGGCAGCTTTCCTTGACGATCTCCTGAAAGATGCTGTACAGGCTCTTTTTTGTTTTTTTGTTTTTTTTCATCATGGCTTTCAGGCAGGCCAATAATTCTTAAATTATCTCTCCTGGATCTATTTTTCAGGTCAGTTGTTTTTCCAATGAGGAATTTTACATTTTCTTCTATTTTTTCATTCTTTTGATTTTGTCTGACTGATTCTTGAGGTCTCATGGAGGCATTAGTTTCCAATTGCCCAATTCTAACTTTTTATGATTTGTTTTCTTCAGTTAGCTTTTGTACCTCCTTTGCTATTTGTCCCATTTTACTTCTTAGGAAGTTCTTCTCATCAGTGAGTTTTTGTGCCTCCTTTTCCGTTTGGCCAATTCTACCTTTTAAAGAGGTGTTTTCTTCAGTGTACTCCCCCCCCCCACCATTTTGTCAAATATATTTTTAAATGCATTGTTCACTTTTTCTTCTACTCCCCTTATTTGACTTTTAAAATTCTTCCTGAACTTTTCCAAGAAGGCTTTTGGGGCTTGAGACTAGTTCATATTCCCCTCTGAGGTTTCAGATGGGGGTATATTGACAATGTTGTCCTCTCCTGAAATTGTGTTTTGATCTTCCCTGTCACCAAGATACTTTTCTATCGTCATTGTTTTTCTATGTTGCTTCTTGCTCGTGTTTTGCCATTTTTTCTAACTTTTAAAGTTGATCTCTGCTTCTGGGGCACAGGGGGCACTGTCACAGGCTTCTTGTGGTGGGTCTTAAGGGCCAGCTTACTGGATTGCTGAGGTGGCACTTGCCACTGACTTGCTGGGATGCCTCCCTTTTTGTACTGGTCCCCTTCAGTCACAGCAAGAAGGACGTTTCTCATTAATCCTCCTCAGGAGTTAAAAGACTGCCATATCTAGTCTTTCTACTGATTCTACTAGTTCAGAATTTTTCCTGGGACAACATTCTCTGGGTTTTTCAAGGTCAATAAGGGAGGGTGAGAGCAACTTACTTCTTACTCCACCATCATGGCTTCCAGAAGTCTAAACAGGTTTTGCTGATTTTTTTTAATGCCTTTTGGCCTCTATTGTTTTCCCAGGCTTTGTGAGACTGTTCATACTCATCTATCACCATTCTTTGTAAGATTTTACAAATGAGTTTATATTCTAAACTGGTGCTGCCTTTGGCTACTATCTCCTTTCATTTGCTAATGTCAATCTTTGCTGACTAAGATGCTTTCAGGACTCTTTTGGTCTTCTTGCTGTGGCAATTAATTTACAGCAGTCAAACTTCTATATAAAATTATTGCAATTAGTGTTTGTGTCATTTATGATGTGCACTTCCCATTTCTAATTACTTCTTTGAATCTTCCAGGATTGAGTTGTGTCAGTTATGTGACATATTTTTTGTGGTCATCCTGACAAGTTGGTGGCGAGACAATTCATATAGAGTTGATTCAGGGATAGCTCTCATCTCAATAACAGGTCTGTTCCTGTTCATAAAAATAGAATGCACTTCTTTTATTTTTTCTTTTACAATGTTATTTAGTACCCCCCCCACCCATTTAATACCTACCCATTCTTTTATCAAAGAAAATGGTCATTATAAAAGGCTGTGAAGATTCTGTATAGTCTATAAGTTTCTTTCATTCCTTTTTCCTGAATCATACTTTACCACATATTTATTGTTATCCTCAATTTTTACCTCCTCTATCAAATCTAACACTGCCTTATCATGGCAAGGGGGTGATGGTGGTATCTTGAAGGCCATCATTCAAGCATAAGTTCTGTTGGATGCTACCTTGTTGAAGAGGCTTTGAGTATATCTCTGACAACAGAATCAGTCTGATTTCTAAAAACCAGATCAGCTAGGTATAATAAAGTTCATTGTAAGTGACAAATGTTGGAGAGGTTGTGGGAAAGTAAGTGGATAAATGAATTTTAGGTGAAGTTACAAACTGGCCTAGTCATTCTGGAAAGTAATATGAAATTATGCCCCCAAAGTTATAAACTGGGTTTATACATTGACCTGGTGATACCACTAGTAGGCCAACATATCAAAGAGATAAAGGAAAAAGGACTTATGCAGACAAATATTTGTAGTGATTCTTTTTGTGACTACTCATCAATTGGGGAATGACTGAACAAATTATGGTATATGACTCCAATAGATTACTATTGTTCTGTAAAAAACAATGAAGGAAAGAATTTTAGAGAAACTTAGTAAGACATGTGATTTGATACACAGTGAAGTGATCATTATGGAGAACACTATAGGAATACAATAACAAGAATATTATAAAAACAAACTACATTGAAAGATACAAAAGTCTGATCAATGCAATAGCCAACCATAATTTCAGAGGACTCGTGATCAATAGTGCTACCTACCAACCGACAGAGAGGTATTACTAAGTGTTATTTTTGGACATGGTCAATGCAGGGATTTGTTTTGCTTATATATGAATATTTGTTATAAGGGTTTTTTTTGGTTTTGTTTTTCTTTTTCAATAAAGGTGGGAGCTAGGAAGGAGAGAAAAGGGACTTCTAATTGAGAAAAATATTTTTTTTAAAAGAAAAGCTCATCATTAGTATTCTGACCACTTGCTGATAAATTTTTTGGCCATGGCAACCCATAAAAAAAATACAAAATGAATTTAAATCCTGAATGGCCCCCTTCTATTTCTGCAATGATGGTATTAAAGAGATAGGACAAATAACAGAGTGGACTAAGAATCACATTTTTAGATTGTATGTAAAAATTTTATTTGCTTTTTGGAATTCTAAATGTGAGATACTTTTTCCAATGACCAACAAGTGCATATGCTTTTTGGTAAAGCTTTATCGTATTAGTCTCAACTTTCTTGCTATAAATGAAATCAGAAGAAAAATAGGAGTTGTAACTAAATGGGTAGATGGCTCACCAGTACTCCCTTATAGAGAAAAGGAAAGGACTTTGTGGAGTTAGCTTCATTGTACATTCAAAGATATCAAGAAAAATCACTTAAAGACATATTTCATGTTGCAATACTGATGATAATTATTCAGAAAAACACCTTCATGGAAAAGTGCAGATTATTCACCAAAATTTGTTCTTAATAATCAAGGTAGAGAAATCATGAAATAAAAAAAAATACTTGTTAAGCTCACCCAAAATAAATTTATCTACCTACCTACCTATCTATCTACGCACCTTCCTAGCTATCTATTTATCATCTATCTACATATATAATCTTATAGTTGATGATTTCATTTGTATAATATAAGTATATTTTAATTGGATGAGTTTTCATTGGAGACCCTTATATAATTTTAATTATTTCCCTTAGGTTGGAAGATAATTTTAGGGTGAAAGAAAAAATTGAAATTTCAATCAATAATGAATTCTTTCACCATACCTGCAAATCTAAAAAAAGCAAAGAACTAAAATAGGTAGACTGTTGCATAATTCACATAATGTAATAAATTAAAGTGCATTTGTAAGGGTGATCTGTTCTTTCCCTCTTAGTTTCAGTATAGTGCATTACAGTCTGAAATAGAATGATGAGAAATACAGACCACGCAACGCAACACAACAAACAATACTGTGATAATGTAATACTGTGATCCATGCCAAAAAGCCTAGCAGAGCAATTAGAAAGCCCACAGTTTTTCTTATGAAATCACAAAGGTCAACCAAACTTTTATTTCAACAAATATTGTTTTACAATTCAAAATACCTTGCAGTAAGGATTCAGTCTTCTATTACTAGAAACACCAATCAGATATTTCAATATCCAGCAATAAATTCTAGCAAGCCACTCTTACTTAGGCTTTCAGGAAGCATATAAACACATTAGATCTATAGACTTACACTAAGCCACACATCAGTTCAAACTGCAAATTACTGTAACCCCAAGTGTACCATTCAAAACGGCAGATTTCAAGATCTTGTTCTTGAAAAGACTGTATGGCCACGGTTTAGCAGATTAGGGGACTAGCATGAAAAGCCCTCAGCTCTCAAACTCAAGAGCTGCAGTTGAGTCTCATCATTGCTTTTCAGTCCTGAGATTACCAGCCAGAAAACAACTGCATTGTTGATCTTGAATGTGCCAGACAAAAATTATGGGTTGTCGGACATTGTGAAAGAAAGAAGGAAAAGAAGCCTAAAGAGAAATGGAAGGATATTTGTTGGCCCAGGAAAGGTATTTATTAGTAAGACTTATAACAAAGTGAAGAGAAGTGAAAGCTGCCTCCCTCCCGAGTTACTAGCCTGATGTATCAGGTGAGCCAAGGAATTGTAGCAGATGCTATCACAGGCTGCAGAGCAAAGCTCTTCTGCATATATTTCTCTCACATAATCATTTCCTAAGCCTTTGGAAATTCTTTTTCCTGTCATTCTTCTCCAGGAGTGGTACTTATCTCATGAATATGCTTCTTTTCATTTTAAGGTAATGAGCATTGGATGTTTTGCACACAGATCAGACCTGAGTGCCACTTGGGATTACAAAATGATGATCAAAGAATGAACAGTACCTCAAAAAGTAAAGGGCTCTATAAATTGTATATGTGTACATGAACATGGTAATAAGAGTTAATTATTCTTTATCTAACTAGTAAAAGTACCCAGGATTTCCTTGGAGAGACATTCAGTGAATTTGCAAAATTACAGTCTGCAAGGTTTACATCTATACACATCTATAGATAACCACATATAGACATCATAATTAAGATGGGATAACCAGGACACCAAAATTTAGAAGGCACAGAAATTTAACACATGTACTCCTTCAGCTGAGGCAGTGAATAGAGTGCCAGGCCTGGAAGACTCCTCTTCCTGAGTTCAAATCTGACCATGGACACTTAGTAGCTATGTGACCCTGGGCAAGTTTCTTAACCCTGTTTACCTCAGTTTCCTCATCTGCAAAATGAGCAGTAGAAGGAAATGGCAAACCACTCTTTGTCAAGAAAACTCCAAATGGGGTCACAAAGAGTCAGGCATAACTGAAAATAATTCAATAACAATAATTCCTTCAACCAGAGAAACAATTGAGGTAAGTACTTAGTTAATAAAAAAAATTCTTTTTTTAATAGGAAATAATTTTTATTAATTTATTTTGATTTATAAATAGTCACTTTCATATGCTTGTGAGTTTAAAATTTTTCTCCCCCTTCCTCCCCACTACCCTCCCCAAGACAGCTCACAATCTGATGTAGACTACACATTCACATTCATATTAAACATATTTTAACGTTAGTGAATGTGTAAGTAGAAATTAAAACCAATAGGAGTAACCATCAGAAAGAGGAAACAAAACTCAACAGAAGAGAAAAAAAATAACAATTCGGCTTCCATAGTTCTTTCTTTGGGTGTGGATAACATCTTCCATCACAAGGCCTCTGGAAATGTCTTAGATCCTTGTATTGCCAGGAAGGGTTAAGTTTATCAAAATATTAGTCATCACACAACGTGGCTGTTATTGTGTACAAGGTTCTTTTGGTTCTGCTTACTTCACTTAGCATCAGACCATACAAGTCTTTCCAGGTTTTTCTGAAGTCAGCCTGTTCATCATTTCTTATAGCACAATAGTATTCCATCACATTCATATACCACAACTTGCTCAGCCATTCCCCAATTGATGGGCATCCTCTCAATTTTCAATTCTTTGCCACCACAAAAAGAGCAACTATGAATATTTTTGTACATGTAGGTCCTTTTTCCATTTGCATGATCTCTTTGGGATATAGCCCTAGAAGAGCTATTGCTGGGTAAAAGGGAATGCACATTTTTATAGCCCTTTGGGCATAGTTCCAATTTGCTCTCCAAAATGGTTGGATCATTTCACAACTCCACCAACAATGCATTAGTGTTCCAATTTTCCCACCTCTTCTCCAACATTTATCATTTTCCTGTTTTGTCATGTTGGCCATTCTGATAGGTGTGATGTGATACCTCAGAGTTGTTTTGATTTGCATTTCTCTAAACAATAGTGATTTAGAGCATTTTTTCATATGACTTCAGATGGCTTTAATTTCTTCATCTGAGAACTGTCTGTTCATATCCTTTGACCACTTATCAATTGGGGAATGGCTTGTATTCTTATAAATTTTACTTAATTCTCTATATATTTTAGAAGTGAGGCCCTTATCAGAGAGACTGGTTGTAAAAATTCTTTCCCAATTTTCTACTTTCCTTCTAATCTTAGTTTCATTGGCTTTGTTTGTGCAAAAACTTTTCAATTTAACGTAATCAAAATTAACTATTTTGCTTTTCGTAATGTTCTCTATCTCCTGTTCAGTCATGAATTCTTCTGTTCTCCATAGATCTGACAGGTAAACTATTCCTTGCTCTCTCAGTTTGCTTATAGTATCAGCCTTTATATCTAAATCATGTACCCATTTTGACTTTATTTTGGTATATGGTGTGAGATTTTTGGTCTATGCCTAGTTTCTGTTATACTCTTTTCAAGTTTTCCCAGCAGTTTTTTTCAAAGAGTGGGTCCTTATCCCAGAAGCTGGGGTCTTTGGGTTTATCAAATAGTATATTACTATAGTCATTGACTACTGTGTCTTGCATACTTAACCTATTCCACTGATCCGCCACTCTATTTCTTAGCCAGTACCAAGCAGTTTTGATGATTGCTGCTTTATAATACCATTTAAGATCTGGAATGGTTAGGCCACCTTCCCCTGCATTTCTTTTCATAGTTCTCTTGATATTCTGGACCTTTTGTTTTTCCAAATGAATCTTGTTATTATTTTTTCTAACTCTATAAGATAATTTTTTGGTAGTTTAATTGCTATGGCACTGAATAAGTAAATTAGCTTAGGTAGAATTGTCATTTTTATTATATTAGCTCAGCCTACCCATGAGCAACTTATGTTTTTCCAATTACTTAGATCTGACTTTATTTCTGTGAAAATTGTTTCGTAATTGTGTTCATAGAGTTCCTGGGTTTGTTTCAGCAGGTAGACTCCTAAATATTTTATAATGTTTACAGTAAGTTTAAATGGAATTTCTCTTTCTATCTCTTGCTGTTGGGCTTTGTTGGTAATATACAGAAATGCCAATGATTTATGTGGGTTTATTTTATAGCCTGCAATGTGAGGGATTGTCTGATGTTGGCTACGTGCCACGTGGGGGTTGTGGCAAGATGCGGCAGGGACAAGATATTAGGAAGTAACCGGAGCTTATGCTCCCGAGGCAGGGGGCTGTGCCATGTGGAGTTGTAGTGAACTGGGATAGGAACTGGATACGGGGAAGTAACCGGAGCTCACGCTCCTGAGGCAGGGGGCTGTGCCATGTGGAGTTGTGGTGAACTGGGGTAGGAGCAGGATATGGGGAAGTAGCAGGAGCATGTGCTCCTGAGGTAGGGGGCTGTGTCACGTGGGAGTGGGACAGCAGAGAATGAGCTGCCTTTGTCTATGTAAGCTGCTGAATCGTGTGGGTTAGTTACTATAATCTATTGCTGGGGTTGGTGAGCAATAACCGTGGTGTGGACAATAACGGGAGTATGTAACGAAAGGCCCACCATGAGGGCTGCTTGGAGGGCAGAATCAAGCCCAGTCACTGGCACTATGGTTGTATCTCCGGGGTCGATTTGGAAGTTTCCTTTGCTGTGAAGGGGAAGTCCGAACCACTGGGTGGAAGTCGGAGATATTCCTGATGCAGCCCCAAAGGCACATTCTGAGGGGCTTGAGCTTCCATCTGGTAAGCTTGTTGAGGGGCCCTCGAGGGGCCCCTTGCCCCATTTCCTGACTTCGACTTGTGGCATTCCTTAGCATAATGACTGGATTTGTTACAATTGTAAGAAATTACCTTGGGGCGGGCTCCACCAGGTTTCTGGTGGCATTGCACCTTGAAATGACCGGCTTTGCCACATTGATAGCACAATTTAGTCTCTTTTGTTTTCAGCACTTCTGATAACCCTTTCGAAATGGCTGCCACGAGGGCGTCCCTTAGAAAGGCACTGGACCCGACATGTTCACATCTCTTTATCATCTCCTCTAGGCCAGCATCATTATCTAATGTAAGCATAGCCTTCTGGCAATTTGTATTGGCATTGTCCCGTGCCAGCCTCTGTATAAGGAGGCCGGCAGCTTCTCCCCTGCCCACGGATCTCTCAACAGCCGCCTGTAGGCGGGCCACGAAATCTAGGAGGGGTTCATTATGACCTTGTTTAATCTGGGTCATGGAGGGCCCTTGTTTCCCCGAAGCCTGAATCCTACTAAAAGCCTGTTGGGCACATTGGGAGACAGCTGCATACACTGTCGTGTCATATCGCATCTGATCTTCATTTTTCTCATATTTCCCTGCCCCCACTATCTTATGAAAGTCATCTTGGGGAGTGCGACTCTGCATATCTCTAACAAAGCTCTTTGCGATATCTGCAAACAGAGTCATCCATTGCAGGGTTTCTCCTGGCTTAAGGCATACCTTAGCAATGGTTTTCCAATCATTCGGGGTCAGTACCTGACTATCGGCCAGGAGGGCCATCAATTCCCTGACACAGGGGGATTCAACTCCATAAGTACTTACTGCCTCTTTTAACTCCTTAAATTTCTTCCATTCTAAAGGAGCCCAGGTCCTCCCTCTGTCGGATTCAAACACCAGGCAGGCATCTAGCCATGCCTTGGCATCCATATCTCCTTTTGCCACTGCCTTCTGGAGTATTTGTCCTAGCCTGGTTGGGGGGTCCCCCATGGCCCCATAAGAGGGAGCCAGAGGAGCGGACGTGCCGTTCTCCTCAAAAGGGAAGTCTGGGGGAGGGGACCACCCCTCCGCATGACAGGCGGAGCTTTCCTTGCTACGCTCTTCCTTTCTTTTCCTTCATTTATTCTCCCATTCCCTGTTTCCAGTGTCCTCTGCCTCACTCCCTGATTCTTCCTCACCACTGATTTCCTCTTATTTCACTATTTTATATACTTCTTTCCCTAGCACCTCCCGATCTGGGACCTTAACAAACATCTGTCCTATCTTCCTTCCCTCACCCTGTTGGCTATGGGTCTTGCCTCTCTTCCCGCGACCAGACCAGCTGATCCACGGGCCCCTGGCCTATTTCCCTCGCCCCACTTTGGGCGCCACTTGTGCCGGTCGCGCCGTGCACTCTCCTTCTAACAGGAGCAGGCTGCCAAGGTCATACTTACCAGTCTTCGGAGCTCACCCGGATAAACATAGAGACGAGCCGATCAGGAGGTGCAAGCACTCGAACTTTATTCAGAGGCCATCACAGCAAGGCCAAGCAGGAAAGCAAGAGCAGGAACAAGAGCAAGAGAGAGCGAGCTCCGACCTGTACCGCCCCTATATACCTTCCTAGCCCCTCCTCCTCAGCCCGCCCACCAGTGAATGATTGTAGGATCAGATACTGGAAGGGGATATCTGGGTTAGCACTGCACAAAGGGAGAGTACGTGACACAGGAAGCTAGGCCTGGATACAGGAAGGAGACATCTGGGGTTACCGCTGCACAAAGGGAGAGTACGTGACACAGGAAGCTAGGCCCGGATACCAGAAGGAGACGTCTGGGGTTAGCGCTGCACCTAGGGAGAGGACTAGACAAAGGGAGCTCGTTATCTGCCGTCCCACTCCCACATGGCACAGCCCCCTGCCTCAGGAGCACATGCTCTGGCTACTTCCCCATATCCTGTTCCTACCCCAGTTCACCACAACTCCACATGGCACAGCCCCCTGCCTTGGGAGCATAAGCTCCGGTTACTTCCTAAGATCTTGTCCCTGCCCCATCTTGCCACAACCTCCACGTGGCATGTAGCCAACATCAGACAATCCCTCACACTGCAACTTTGCTAAAGTTGTTTATTATTTCAAGTAGTTTTTTATTTGATTCTCTGGGATTTTCTAAGTATAACATCATGTCATCTGTAAAGAGTGATAGCTTTGTTTCTTCTTTGCCTATTCTAATGCCTTCAATGTCTTTTTCTTCTCTTATTATTAAAATTAATGTTTCCAGTATGATGTTGAATAACAGTGGTGATAATGGACATCCTTGTATCACCCTAGTTCTTATTGGAAATGCTTCTAGCTTGTCCCCATAACATATTATGCTTGCTGAAGGTTTTAGATAGATGCTATTTATTATTTTAAGGAAGACTCCATTTATACCTATACTCTCTAGTGTTTTTAATAGGAATTGGTGCTGTATTTTGTCAAAAGCTTTTTCTGCATCTATTGAGATGATCATGTGGTTTCTGTTAGTTTTGGTGTTGATATGATGGATTATGCTGACAGTTTTTCTTATATTGAACCAGCCCTGCATTCCTGGTATAAATCCTACCTGGTCATAGTGTATTATTCATGTGAAAAGTTGCTGTAATCTATTTGCTAATATTTTGTTTAAAATTTTCCATCTATATTCATTAGAGAAATTGGTCTATAATTTTCTTTCTCTGTTTTGACTCTTCTGGGTTTAGGTATCAGTACCATATTTGTATCATAAAAAGAATTTGGTAAGATTCCTTCTTTACCTATTTTACCAAATAGTTTACATAGAATTGGAATTAATTGTTCTTTAAATGTTTGATAGAATTTGCATGTAAAACCATCTGGCCCTGAAGATTTTTTCTAGGGAGTTCATCAATGACTTGTTCAATTTCTTTTTCTGAGATGGGGTTATTTAAATATTTTACTTCCTCTTCTGTTCATCTGGGCAACTTATATTTTTGTAAATATATATCCATTTCACTAAGATTGTCAAATTTGTTGGCATATAGTTGGGCAAAATAATTCCCAGTTGTTGTTTTAATTTCCTCTTCCTTGGTGGTAGTTTCACCCTTTTCATTCTTGATACTAGCATTTTGGTTTTCTTCTTCCTTTTTTTTAATTAGATTAACCAAAGGTTTATCTATTTTATTGTTTTTTTTTTTCATAAAACCAGTTCTTAGTTTTATTTATTAGTTCAATAGTTTTCTTAATTTCAATTTTATTAATTTTTCCTTTGGTTTTCAATATTTCTAATTTGGTGTTTAATTGAGGATTTTTAATTTGTTCTTTTTCTAGTTTTTTTATTTGTATGCCCAATTCATTGATCTCCTCTTTTTCTATTTTATTTATGTAAGTATTTAGAGATATAAAACTTCCCCTAAGAACTGCTTTTGCTGCATCCCATAAGTTTTGGTATGTTGTCTCATTATTGTCATTCTCTTGAATGAAATTATAGATTGTTTCTATGATTTGTTCTTTGACCCAATCATTTTTTAGAATTAGATTATTTAGTTTCCAATTATTTTTTAGTCTATCTTTCCATGGCCCTTTATTACATATAATTTTTATTGCATCATGATCTGAAAAGGATGCATTTACTATTTCTGCCTTTCTGCATTTGATTGTGAGGTTTTTATGCCCTAGTACATGGTCAATATTTGTGTATGTGTTATGTACCATCAAGAAAAAAGTATATTCCTTTCTATCCCCATTCAGTTTTCTCTAGAGATCTATCATACCTAACTTTTCTAATGTTCTATTCACCTCCTTAACTTCTTTCTTGTTTATTTTGTGGTTAGATTTATCTAGTTCAGAGAGGGGGAGGTTGGGGTCCCCCACTAGTATAGTTTTGCTGTCTATTTCTTCCTGTAATTCCCTGAACTTCTCCGCTAAGAATTTGGATGCTATACCATTTTGTGCATATATGTTTAGTAATGAAATTACTTAATTGTCTATGGTGCCTTTTAGCAGGATGTAGTTTCCTTCCTTATGTCTTTTGATAAGATCTATTTTTGCTTTTGCTTTGTCTGAGATCAGGATTGCTACCCCTGCTTTTTTTTACTTCAGCTGAAGCATAATATATTTTGCTTCAGCCTTTTACATTTACCCTGTATGTGTCACTCTTTTTCAAATGTATTTCCTGTAAACAACATATTGTACGATTATGGTTTTTAATCTGGTCTCTATATGCTTCCATTTTATGGGAGAGCTCATCCCATTCACATTTATAGTCAGGATTACTATCTGAGTCTTTTTCTCCATCCTTTTTCCCCCCTGTTTATGCTTTTCTTTCTCCTTTCTCCTTTCCCCCCCTCACTAGTGTTTTGCTTTTGACCAGCGCCTCCTTAGGTCCCACCTCCCTTCTATTGTCTCTTTCCTTTTCTTCCCCTTTACCTTTACTGCTTCTTCTCTCTCTTCTATCCCCCCTCCCTTTTCTTTCCCCTTTCCCCTCCTACTACCTATAGTGCAAGTTGTATTTCTATACCTAACTGATTATGTTATTCCCTTCTTGAGCCAAATCTGATGAGAGTAAGGTTCAAACAATGCTCATCTCCCTCCCTTCTTTACCTTTGCTCTAATAGGTTTTTGTGTCTTTTCCTGTAATGTAATTTGCCCTTGTCTGCTTCCTCTTTTCTAAGTACATTTTCTTAGCTCAGACTAATCCATTTACTTGGATCCATTTAACCCACTTGATTAAATTTTTTTTTTTTACCATTACATCAAAGTCAACTTCTATCCACCCCCTTTATGTATACTCCTTTAACATGGTATAATAACAATACAGTTCTCAAGAGTTGCAAGCGTCATCTTCCCTTGCAGGGATGTAAACATTTTGCCCTTATTAACAACATATTGTATCTTTCTGTCCCATTTACCTTTTTATGTCTCTCTTGAATCTTGTACTTGAAGATCAAATTTTTTGTTGAGCTCTGGTCTTTTTGTCAGGAATGTTTGGAAGTCCCCTATTTCATTGAATATCCATCTCCTTCCCTGAAAAGTCACGCTCATTTTCACTGGGTAGTTAATCCTTGCCTGCATTCCAAGCTCCTTTGTCTTACGGAATATCATGTTCCATGTCCTACAGTCTTTTAATGTAGAGGCTGCAAGATCCTGTGTAATCCTGATTGTGGTTCTATGATATTTAAATTGTTTCTTTCTGGTTGCCTGCAGTAATTTCTCTTTAATCTGGTAATTTTGGAATTTAGCTATTATATTCCTTGGTTTTTTCAATTTTGGATCTCTTTCAGGCGGGGAGCATGGATTCTTTCTATACTTATTTTACCTTCAGGTTCTAGGACTTCAAGGCAGTTTTCCTTTATGATTTCCTGAAGGATATTGTCCAGGCTTTTTTTTTTCCTCATGACTTTCAGGTAGGCCTATAATTTTTAAATTGTCTCTCCTGGATCGATTTTTCAGGTCAGTTGTTTTATCCATGAGGTATTTTGCGTTTTCATCTATTTTTTCATTTTTTTGTTTCTGTTTGACTGATTCTTGCTCTCTCATAGAGTCATTAGCTTCCATTTGTTCAATTCTAATTTTTAATATATTGTTTTTTCTGTTAGATTTTGTACTTTCTTCTCCAATTGGTCGATTGTATTTTTAAGGGATTTATTTTCTTCATTGTACTTTTTTTCCAATTGGCCAATTGTGTGTTTTAGGGACTTGTTTTCTTCAGTGTACTTTTTTTCCTATTGGCCAATTGTACTTTTAAAGGACTCCTTTACCTCTCTCATTTGACTTTTAAAATCCTTCTTGAGTTCTTCTAAGAAGGCTTTTTGGGCTTCAGACCAGTTCATATTCCCTTTTGATGTTGCAGATGTGGGTTTGATGACAGTGTTGTCCTCTTCAGAATTTCTGTTTTGATCTTCACTCTTCTCATGATATGAATCTATCATACATTTCTTTTTACTCATGGTGTTTCTTTATTCCCTGGCCTTTAAAAAGATTAAGCTCCCCTGCTGGGGAGCAGAGGGCACTGACTCAAACTTCTTGTGTTGGGAGCCTCGGTCTTGGTCACTGGCTTTGTGCGCTGGGGCCTCTTATGTTGGCAATTGGAGGCTGTAGGGTTCTGGCAGCTTATCTGGTGTTGGGCTGGAATCAGCAAGGCTGGGACTTTCAGGTAAATCCAGGTTGCCTGCTTTTCCTTTCCTTTAGCTTTGTTTAGCTCCTTTTAGATCAGTGCTGCCAGGTGTTTATCTGTCTGGGGCTCCTTGCAGTGTTGCCTCCCTTATTTCTGTTGAGGTACTGGGAGACTTCTTTGCTGTAGAGTGCTGAGGCACCTGGTGGTTTTCTGAGCTGGTTTCCACCAGTTACCCCACCCTCACTGAGGCACTCGGAGGTACAGCTGTTGGTGTTTGCCTGCTCGACCACCTGGGCTTTGGGATCTTCTCCTGGTTGGCAGTTGGAGGCTGTAGAGTTCTGACAGCTTACTTGGTGTTGGGCTGGAATCACCAAGCCTGCAACTTTTTGGCACCTCTAGGTTGCTTTCTTCAGCTGCTTTCAGACGAATGCTGTCGGGTGCTTATCCACCTGGGGCCCTTTTGTAGTGCTGTTTCCCTTATTTTTGCTGAGGCACTGGGAGACTGGTTTGCTGGGCTACTGCACTGCTGGTCCCTATCTTTCTTCTGGTTCAGCTGTTCCAGGGTTTTTTCTGGGGTGATATTTTCTGGGTTTTCAGAGGTTGATAGGGGAGGGTGAGAGCGACTACCTTTTTACTCTGCCATCTTGGCTCCCAGAAGCAGAAGTTGGAAATCAAAAAACAATTCTTTAAATTAGGAAGTTTCCAGATAAAGAGGAAACTCATCTGTGATCTACTAAATTAATTGATATCCTTTTTTTGCTCAAATGTATGTCTTAATACATCCTGTATTATTTTAATATCAGTATGGCATAGGGGATGTAATTATATATATAATTATATATATATATGTATATATATTCATGTAAAGAATTCTTATTCATTCATTTTCATTCATTTTCTGCTGCTGCTTGCCCCAGGTTAAAAAATTTTAAAAATGGCAGGCAAGGCTCTGTTATATACCTATTTGTAGTCATATCTACCCATTATGTAGCTAGTATAGAATAGATGTCGTTCTATAGTAATCGCATACAGAAACAACCAGTAAATAGATATTTATTGAACACCTGATATGGACCAGGCATGTATTAGCCATTGAAGAAACTATAGGAAATACATTCATTAAAAGACAAATAAAGTAGAAGACATTCTGTGATGAGTTTCAAGTGAACAGCACTGGAATCAAGTGATATGGGGAAAGAAAGGAAGGAGCTATCATCTCTGGTTTGACCACAGAAAACCATAGGACATGAAAATTGTTGGCTTTTGAAGGATGGATATTATTTCTAAGGGAAAGCATTCCAGATAAGAAAGTGTCCATGGACAGAGTTAGGAAACTATAATACTTACTCTAGGAGTAATGAAAAATCCAATAAATTAAGATGTGGGAGTGAGTGTAGGAAATATAGAGCTTATTAAATTTCTTTGAGCTGGTTGCCTGGTTTTCTTTAGACCTACTGCCAAAATAAGCTGGTTGGTAAGAGAAACTCAAAGGATGACAATGTCAAAACTATTCTGTGTACATTTTCTTTCTACAAGTAAAAATAGATTAAATATATTGCTTGCAGATATCCTTAGAGATTTATGAAATAATTTGAATTAAAGGCTATGATTTAGGACATAGGAGTGTACATTGATTCTCCCATTAACAATTCTTCTTGGGGGAAAGTTGTTTTTAAGAGATCTAACCTGGATATGGAGCATACTGGTGGAAGTTCCAAAATTCTGCTTCTGGCCATAGCAGGGGAAAAAGTATTACAGTCATCTCAGGAAGATTCCTTCAGATGCCTGGCCAAGGCAGAGGACTAGATAAGGGGAGGGTTATGCTTCTTGGGAGTTCATATGATGCAGGAGTAAAAGGAGTATGAGGGCCTGAGGCTAATGTTGTAGACATTATCCTCATAGAAGCAACAGCACAAGCAGTGGACATTTTTTTTTTGTCTACCTGGTATCATTGTGAGTTCTCTGAGAGCGGGTTGGTAGGTTGATATCATTTGCTTCTTTGTATGCTCCCCAGTTTTGCTCCTGGTAAGAGTTCAGTAAATACTCTCTGGTTTAGTAATCTTCTCTGTCAAATTCAATTTCCTGGCATTTCTAATCTGTCTCTTAGGCCAGCTAAAGCCCTGAGAATACTACCAGAGATAGGTTCCCTCTAAAGCTTTATGGTTCACACCCCTAGTTAGAGTAAACACATTTGAACAGTGAGTGATTGGGCTAAATTATCTCTAAGATCTTTCCCAGGTCCAAAATTATATAGTTCTATGATTTATTAAAGCATTGTCTATACTCAATGAAGGAATTTCATATCAATAATACTCAGAGAGGTATTTTTCATCATTTGCTGTCTCTCAGACCAATTCCAAAAGCATCTTCGACCCAATCCCAAGACCTTTTTCCCCTGTCCCCAATCCTGATCCATGACCTTCCTTCAGTTTATGTTAGTCCAGTAGATGTGAGTATGCTTTTAGTAATAGGAGAAGGGTGCATGCAGGGCTTAGGCCCAGGTTCTTAACCTTTTTGTGCGTGTCAGAGAAGTCTAGTTAGACTTACAGACCTCTTCTTAGAATGTTTCTAAATTCACAAAATAAAATATTTATAATTAAAAATGTAACAAATGACACTAAAATATAGTTATCGAAATACAAACATATACATGTATATGAGCATATGCATGTATATGTATATGCATATAAATATGTATGTAAATATATGTATATAATATATTGTAATACAATATATTATATATAAAATTCAATGACCCCAGATTAAGAGGTCCCAGTTAGAGGATGCATTGAGGTTCGACGAGTGTAAGAACATCTATAGACTAAATTGTCACTAATAAATTCCAGGACAATATGGGTTGGGGAATAGTGAGGAGGTACATAAAACAGTAATAGTTTTTATGTTCCCTGTGGAGGGTAACCCCTATTAAGGACAGGAAACCTGCAACCTTGTGGCCACATGTGGCCTTCTAGGTCCTTGGGTGTGGCCTTTTGACTGAGTCTAAGTTTTACAGGACAAATCCTTTTATTAAGGGAATTTGTTCTGTGAAGTTTGAACTCAGTCAAAGGTGCTCTTTGAAATTTTTATTGTTCTGCTGTTAACACAAAGAACAAGTATAAATACTGTTCCTTCATTTTTAAGCCTAAGAAGGAATAAAATATTGATTATCCTCTTGAGGTAAAAATGGGGGAAAGATTATATTTACCACAGCAGGAAATCCATTCTGGAGCAGGAGGTCCAAGTAATATGGGTAGATTCTTAAAGAGAGGCCAAAAAGAGTAGAGAGATAATTCTAAACTATTGAACTCTCTCTCTTAATTACAATTTTAAAGCATTTTTTCCCTAATGGGCAACCCCAAGGGAGTATATTATTTTTTTCTTTAAATACTCCATCAGTGGTCTGATTTTTCATTATTAATGTTGATATATCTGATGGCAGTGTTTATATAGACTTAACAAAAACAGAACAAAATCCCAACCTAATTGCCATCTTAGTGCAACTTTTAGAGGCAATATTAAGCATAAATGACCTTCAGGTTGGGCATATTATGGCAGTTAATAACCACCTGGATGAATTGAGGGTCTCAGGTGAAGCCAAGGGTCTTTAATCCAGTCAGTAGCTAACTGCCAGGAAGTGCTTAACTGGGAGGTCATTAGTGCTTTTATAAATCATAACAATGTAAAGAAAAAAAGGAAAGCATTGAAAGTTAAAAGTTGAACTATAAGTTGCCATGGATACCATGTTTTTCTAGTAGCTGTAATAACCAAAAGAAAGCATTTCTTAATTCTCAGTATTCCAATAGGATTATAATTGCTATTTGGATATAAATATGTTTTATAGACTCCAAAACAACACCAGTCTCAGACATGAGAAACCATTTAGTAAGCATAACCTTTGGGGTAAAAGGAACCGGAAAAGGTAATTTAAACCATACTTTTTCCCCCTTTCTCCTAATTAGTCATCATTTAAGCCACTATCTTATTGAAGATCTTCAGAGAAAGACATTTTGCAGTCGTGTAAAGAATAAAAGCATAGCATTTTAGAACTGTTTGGGGTCTTAGGAATCAGTTAGCAATTTGAAAATATTCAAATAAAGTGAATAGAGTATCCATACCCTTTGACCAGAGATTCTATTACTTGAGTTTACCCTCCAAGGAGACCATTGATAAGAAGTCTCCAAATACACTACAATATTTATAGTAGACTTTTTTGTAATAGTAAAGAATTGGAAAGAAAGAACATGCCCAGTGATTAAGGAAGGGCTAAATAAGTTGTGGGACACAAATGTAATGGAATATTATTTTACTGCAAGAAATTATGAATGTGATGAATGCAGAGAAGCATGGAAAGATCTACTTAAACTGATACAGAGTAAAGTAAGCAAAGCCAAAAAACCCCCAAACACTACATCTAATGACTATAATAATGTAAATAGAAATAACAATCACACGCACACACACACACACACACACACACACAGAAAAAAGCAAACCAAATGAAAAAAATGTTGTACATGTTTTTGGACTTTTCTTATCAGTTGTATTAATATTTTTCTCTTCTCTCCTCCTTTCTTTCCTTTTTTCTTTCTTCCTTTCATTCCTTCCTTTTCTCTCTCCTTCCTTTCTTTCTTTCCATCCTTTTCTCTTTCTCTCCTTCTTTCTTTTTTCCTTTCTTCTTTTCTTTGTCTTAAAAGATACTATTTATTTGGAATAGCTTTTTGTGGGAATGGGACTGTATTCTAAAGAAAACCATAATGATATAGAAAAGATGTCAATAAAAGAAAGAAAAAGAAAGAAAGAAAGAGAGAAAGAAAGAAAGAAGGAAAGAAAGAAAGAAAGAAAGAAAGAAAGAAAGAAAGAAAGAAAGAA